>NC_086454.1:323697094-323949594 GCF_028390025.1 Pseudophryne corroboree
ACAGCGGACATTTTAACACTCCCTCATTACATAAAACAGCCATACGTGCGGGGTGTGCTGCCAGGTGGTGCAACTTCAGTGCAGTTAGGCTGTGGGCAAGGCACCATTGGCACATACCTAGTTATGGCCCTGTGTGTGGCCCCAGCCTAACAGCAGCACAGCATGCTATGGATCAGTGCACACACAACACAGATAAGAACCTGTGTGTGATCAGGTGCTGCTGTCTCTCTCTCTCTCTCTCTTTCTCTCTCTCAGGGGTTCCCAGAAGGAGGGATAATGAGAGTCGTCAGCAGTGAATCCTGAGCTGCTACAGCAAATCACTGTTCTTGCAAAAAAATTCCTTAGGCTACGGCCACACATAGTGGCCAAGCAGGTCTCGCTGGACGGGACCCGCTTGGCTGGGAGGGGGGTTTTGTGTGCACATGAATCCTGTTCTGTGGGATGCTGCAAAACAGAATCCGGCCAGTGATACACAGGATTTCAATAGAACATAGTGCGGCACTGTGTGAAAACTAGAGATGAGCGGGTTCGGTTTCTCTGAATCCGAACCCGCCAGAACTTCATGTTTTTTTTCACGGGTCCGAGCGACTCGGATCTTCCCGCCTTGCTCGGTTAACCCGAGCGCGCCCGAACGTCATCATGACGCTGTCGGATTCTCGCGAGGCTCGGATTCTATCGCGAGACTCGGATTCTATATAAGGAGCCGCGCGTCGCCGCCATTTTCACACGTGCATTGAGATTGATAGGGAGAGGACGTGGCTGGCGTCCTCTCCATTTAGATTATAAGAGACTGAGAGAGATTTACTGGAGCTGACTAGGAGGAGTACTGTTACTGTAGAAGTGTAGAGACTGAGTGGAGAGAGTTTACTAGTGAGGACAGTGCAGTTTACTTTATAATCCGTTCTCTGCCTGAAAAAAGCGATACACAGCACACAGTGACTCAGTCACATACCATATCTGTGTGCACTGCTCAGGCTCAGGCCAGTGTGCTGCATCATCTATTATCTATATATAATATTATATATATCTGTCTGACTGCTCAGCTCACACAGCTTATAATTGTGGGGGAGACTGGGGAGCACTACTGCAGTGCCAGTTATAGGTTATAGCAGGAGCCAGGAGTACATAATATATTATATAGTGAGTGACCACCAGACACACAGTGCAGTTTATTTAATATATCCGTTCTCTGCCTGAAAAAAGCGATACACACAGTGACTCAGTCAGTCACATACCATATCTGTGTGCACTGCTCAGGCTCAGGCCAGTGTGCTGCATCATCTATTATCTATATATAATATTATATATATCTGTCTGACTGCTCAGCTCACACAGCTTATAATTGTGGGGGAGACTGGGGAGCACTACTGCAGTGCCAGTTATAGGTTATAGCAGGAGCCAGGAGTACATAATATATTATATAGTGAGTGACCACCAGACACACAGTGCAGTTTATTTAATATATCCGTTCTCTGCCTGAAAAAAGCGATACACACAGTGACTCAGTCAGTCACATACCATATCTGTGTGCACTGCTCAGGCTCAGGCCAGTGTGCTGCATCATCTATATATATTATATATCTGTCTGACTGCTCAGCTCACACAGCTTATAATTGTGGGGGAGACTGGGGAGCACTACTGCAGTGCCAGTTATAGGTTATAGCAGGAGCCAGGAGTACATAATATATTATATAGTGAGTGACCACCAGACACACAGTGCAGTTTATTTAATATATCCGTTCTCTGCCTGAAAAAAGCGATACACACAGTGACTCAGTCAGTCACATACCATATCTGTGTGCACTGCTCAGGCTCAGGCCAGTGTGCTGCATCATCTATTATCTATATATAATATTATATATATCTGTCTGACTGCTCAGCTCACACAGCTTATAATTGTGGGGGAGACTGGGGAGCACTACTGCAGTGCCAGTTATAGGTTATAGCAGGAGCCAGGAGTACATAATATATTATATAGTGAGTGACCACCAGACACACAGTGCAGTTTATTTAATATATCCGTTCTCTGCCTGAAAAAAGCGATACACACAGTGACTCAGTCAGTCACATACCATATCTGTGTGCACTGCTCAGGCTCAGGCCAGTGTGCTGCATCATCTATATATATTATATATCTGTCTGACTGCTCAGCTCACACAGCTTATAATTGTGGGGGAGACTGGGGAGCACTACTGCAGTGCCAGTTATAGGTTATAGCAGGAGCCAGGAGTACATATTATATTAAAATTAAACAGTGCACACTTTTGCTGCAGGAGTGCCACTGCCAGTGTGACTGACCAGTGACCTGACCACACTGACCACCAGTATAGTTAGTAGTATACTTATATTGTGATTGCCTGAAAAAGTTAAACACTCGTCGTGTGACTTCACTTGTGTGTTTTTTTTTTTTTATTCTATAAAAATAAAACTCATTCTGCTGACAGACAGTGTCCAGCAGGTCCGTCATTATATAATATATAATATATACCTGTCCGGCTGCAGTAGTGATATATATATATTTTTTATGTCATTTATCATCCAGTCGCAGCAGACACAGTACGGTAGTTCACGGCTGTGGCTACCTCTGTGTCTCTGCACTCGGCAGGCAGTCCGTCCATAATTGTAATACCACCTAACCGTGGATTTTTTTCATTCTTCTTTATACATACATAGTTACATAGACATCTTCTCTTTATCAACCAGTCTATATTAGCTGCAGACACAGTACAGTACGGTAGTTCACGGCTGTGGCTACCTCTGTGTCTGCAGTCGGCAGGCAGTCCATAATTGTATACTAGTATCCATCTCCATTGTTTACCTGAGGTGCCTTTTAGTTGTGCCTATTAAAATATGGAGAACAAAAATGTTGAGGTTCCAAAATTAGGGAAAGATCAAGATCCACTTCCACCTCGTGCTGAAGCTGCTGCCACTAGTCATGGCCGAGACGATGAAATGCCAGCAACGTCGTCTGCCAAGGCCGATGCCCAATGTCATAGTACAGAGCATGTCAAATCCAAAACACCAAATATCAGTAAAAAAAGGACTCCAAAACCTAAAATAAAATTGTCGGAGGAGAAGCGTAAACTTGCCAATATGCCATTTACCACACGGAGTGGCAAGGAACGGCTGAGGCCCTGGCCAATGTTCATGGCTAGTGGTTCAGCTTCACATGAGGATGGAAGCACTCAGCCTCTCGCTAGAAAAATGAAAAGACTCAAGCTGGCAAAAGCAGCACAGCAAAGAACTGTGCATTCTTCGAAATCCCAAATCCACAAGGAGAGTCCAATTGTGTCGGTTGCGATGCCTGACCTTCCCAACACTGGACGTGAAGAGCATGCGCCTTCCACCATTTGCACGCCCCCTGCAAGTGCTGGAAGGAGCACCCGCAGTCCAGTTCCTGATAGTCAGATTGAAGATGTCAGTGTTGAAGTACACCAGGATGAGGAGGATATGAGTGTTGCTGGCGCTGGGGAGGAAATTGACCAGGAGGATTCTGATGGTGAGGTGGTTTGTTTAAGTCAGGCACCCGGGGAGACACCTGTTGTCCGTGGGAGGAATATGGCCGTTGACATGCCAGGTGAAAATACCAAAAAAATCAGCTCTTCGGTGTGGAGGTATTTCACCAGAAATGCGGACAACAGGTGTCAAGCCGTGTGTTCCCTTTGTCAAGCTGTAATAAGTAGGGGTAAGGACGTTAACCACCTCGGAACATCCTCCCTTATACGTCACCTGCAGCGCATTCATAATAAGTCAGTGACAAGTTCAAAAACTTTGGGTGACAGCGGAAGCAGTCCACTGACCAGTAAATCCCTTCCTCTTGTAACCAAGCTCACGCAAACCACCCCACCAACTCCCTCAGTGTCAATTTCCTCCTTCCCCAGGAATGCCAATAGTCCTGCAGGCCATGTCACTGGCAATTCTGACGAGTCCTCTCCTGCCTGGGATTCCTCCGATGCATCCTTGCGTGTAACGCCTACTGCTGCTGGCGCTGCTGTTGTTGCCGCTGGGAGTCGATGGTCATCCCAGAGGGGAAGTCGTAAGCCCACTTGTACTACTTCCAGTAAGCAATTGACTGTTCAACAGTCCTTTGCGAGGAAGATGAAATATCACAGCAGTCATCCTACTGCAAAGCGGATAACTGAGGCCATGGCATCCTGGGTGGTGAGAAACGTGGTTCCGGTATCCATCATTACTGCAGAGCCAACTAGAGACTTGTTGGAGGTACTGTGTCCCCGGTACCAAATACCATCTAGGTTCCATTTCTCTAGGCAGGCGATACCGAAAATGTACACAGACCTCAGAAAAAGAGTCACCAGTGTCCTAAAAAATGCAGCTGTACCCAATGTCCACTTAACCACGGACATGTGGACAAGTGGAGCAGGGCAGGGTCAGGACTATATGACTGTGACAGCCCACTGGGTAGATGTATGGACTCCCGCCGCAAGAACAGCAGCGGCGGCACCAGTAGCAGCATCTCGCAAACGCCAACTCTTTCCTAGGCAGGCTACGCTTTGTATCACCGGTTTCCAGAATACGCACACAGCTGAAAACCTCTTACGGCAACTGAGGAAGATCATTGCGGAATGGCTTACCCCAATTGGACTCTCCTGTGGATTTGTGGCATCGGACAACGCCAGCAATATTGTGTGTGCATTAAATATGGGCAAATTCCAGCACGTCCCATGTTTTGCACATACCTTGAATTTGGTGGTGCAGAATTTTTTAAAAAAACGACAGGGGCGTGCAAGAGATGCTGTCGGTGGCCAGACAAATTGCGGGACACTTTCGGCGTACAGGCACCACGTACAGAAGACTGGAGCACCACCAAAAACTACTGAACCTGCCCTGCCATCATCTGAAGCAAGAAGTGGTAACGAGGTGGAATTCAACCCTCTATATGCTTCAGAGGTTGGAGGAGCAGCAAAAGGCCATTCAAGCCTATACAATTGAGCACGATATAAGAGGTGGAATGCACCTGTCTCAAGTGCAGTGGAGAATGATTTCAACGTTGTGCAAGGTTCTGATGCCCTTTGAACTTGCCACACGTGAAGTCAGTTCAGACACTGCCAGCCTGAGTCAGGTCATTCCCCTCATCAGGCTTTTGCAGAAGAAGCTGGAGGCATTGAAGAAGGAGCTAAAAGGGAGCGATTCCGCTAGGCATGTGGGACTTGTGGATGCAGCCCTTAATTCGCTTAACAAGGATTCACGGGTGGTCAATCTGTTGAAATCAGAGCACTACATTTTGGCCACCGTGCTCGATCCTAGATTTAAAGCCTACCTTGGATCTCTCTTTCCGGCAGACACAAGTCTGCTGGGGTTGAAAGACCTGCTGGTGACAAAATTGTCAAGTCAAGCGGAACGCGACCTGTCAACATCTCCTCCTTCACATTCTCCCGCAACTGGGGGTGCGAGGAAAAGGCTCAGAATTCCGAGCCCACCCGCTGGCGGTGATGCAGGGCAGTCTGGAGCGACTGCTGATGCTGACATCTGGTCCGGACTGAAGGACCTGACAACGATTACGGACATGTCGTCTACTGTCACTGCATATGATTCTCTCAACATTGATAGAATGGTGGAGGATTATATGAGTGACCGCATCCAAGTAGGCGCGTCACACAGTCCGTACTTATACTGGCAGGAAAAAGAGGCAATTTGGAGGCCCTTGCACAAACTGGCTTTATTCTACCTAAGTTGCCCTCCCACAAGTGTGTACTCCGAAAGAGTGTTTAGTGCCGCCGCTCACCTTGTCAGCAATCGGCGTACGAGGTTACATCCAGAAAATGTGGAGAAGATGATGTTCATTAAAATGAATTATAATCAATTCCTCCGCGGAGACATTGACCAGCAGCAATTGCCTCCACAAAGTACACAGGGAGCTGAGATGGTGGATTCCAGTGGGGACGAATTGATAATCTGTGAGGAGGGGGATGTACACGGTGATATATCGGAGGGTGAAGATGAGGTGGACATCTTGCCTCTGTAGAGCCAGTTTGTGCAAGGAGAGATTAATTGCTTCTTTTTTGGGGGGGGGTCCAAACCAACCCGTCATATCAGTCACAGTCGTGTGGCAGACCCTGTCACTGAAATGATGGGTTGGTTAAAGTGTGCATGTCCTGTTTTGTTTATACAACATAAGGGTGGGTGGGAGGGCCCAAGGACAATTCCATCTTGCACCTCTTTTTTCTTTTCTTTTTCTTTGCATCATGTGCTGATTGGGGAGGGTTTTTTGGAAGGGACATCCTGCGTGACACTGCAGTGCCACTCCTAGATGGGCCCGGTGTTTGTGTCGGCCACTAGGGTCGCTAATCTTACTCACACAGTCAGCTACCTCATTGCGCCTCTTTTTTTCTTTGCGTCATGTGCTGTTTGGGGAGGGTTTTTTGGAAGGGACATCCTGCGTGACACTGCAGTGCCACTCCTAGATGGGCCCGGTGTTTGTGTCGGCCACTAGGGTCGCTAATCTTACTCACACAGCTACCTCATTGCGCCTCTTTTTTTCTTTGCGTCATGTGCTGTTTGGGGAGGGTTTTTTGGAAGGGACATCCTGCGTGACACTGCAGTGCCACTCCTAGATGGGCCCGGTGTTTGTGTCGGCCACTAGGGTCGCTAATCTTACTCACACAGCTACCTCATTGCGCCTCTTTTTTTCTTTGCGTCATGTGCTGTTTGGGGAGGGTTTTTTGGAAGGGACATCCTGCGTGACACTGCAGTGCCACTCCTAGATGGGCCCGGTGTTTGTGTCGGCCACTAGGGTCGCTTATCTTACTCACACAGCGACCTCGGTGCAAATTTTAGGACTAAAAATAATATTGTGAGGTGTGAGGTATTCAGAATAGACTGAAAATGAGTGTAAATTATGGTTTTTGAGGTTAATAATACTTTGGGATCAAAATGACCCCCAAATTCTATGATTTAAGCTGTTTTTTAGTGTTTTTTGAAAAAAACACCCGAATCCGACAAAAAAAATTCGGTGAGGTTTTGCCAAAACGCGTTCGAACCCAAAACACGGCCGCGGAACCGAACCCAAAACCAAAACACAAAACCCGAAAAATTTCAGGCGCTCATCTCTAGGAAAACATGCATTGAAATGTATGTGCTCACATTGAAATTGCGCCGTCTTGTCCTCTGGCCCAACCGCAGCATGCTGCAGTTGGATCCGGCGGCGGCGGGACTGCCGCATATGTGTGGGTGCCTGCACAGGCGCCCATGTGCACTTTCCTTTCGACCAAGCGGGTCTCGCTGAACGGGACCCGCTTGGCCGCTATGTGTGGCCCTAGCCTCACTGTCACCCCTGGCAGAATCCAGGAGATGTGACCTACAAAACAGGGCAGCAGGAGATTTATGGCTGAAACAGGAGGCTCCCGTAGGATGCGGGAGGTGTGGACGATTATTGAACAACTGCGCGTGCGTACAGATTGTAATACGCAGGCACAAGACCAAACTCCGAAAAAATCCTGTGTCTTTTTTGGTCGCTAGGTGAACATGGTTTGATTGAAAGGAAGAGGACGTTTGGGGGTGGTAACTGATCGTTTTCTGGGAGTGTAAGGGAAAAGGCAGGCGTTCCCAAGCGTTTTCAGGGAGGGTGTGTGATGTCATCTCCGGCCCAGATCAGCCTGTTTGTATCGCACTGTAGGAGTAGGTCCTGAGCTATGCACAGACTGAAAAAGTCATTAGATGGTGAGTGAATTGCAAACAGATTTGCAGCTGACCGGCGTTTGCAAAGCTTTTTGCACAGCGTATGCAGACTTGCGCGGGTTTTCACTCTGTATGGGCGGCGACTATCCGATCTCAGACCTCTGCAAATTTGCAGAGAAGCGATCAGGTCTGAATTAGGCCCTATTAACAGTCCTGTTTCTTAACCAGTGGTATTAAGCAGGTATAACTGTTACACACTGGTGAGGGATTGAAAGTTTGAGCAAAGTGGGGTTCTATACAGCTCAGCAGTTGGTTATTCAGCACAGTGCTGTAATATTGGCTGTAGTGTGCAGTGTGTCAGCCCCGCTTCCTAAACCTGTGACATCATGCTTATGGAGCAGGGCTGCCGGCTCAGGGAAGTAGCAAACCGCCCGGGCAGCTCCACAGGTTTCAGGATGCCTGCCCAATGCATCATGTGAATGCTCCGTGCGACTGTGCAGTAGTGCTACATGCAGGTGCGGTCCTAGGGCGTCATGGAACAGAGGGGATCCAGTCAAGATGCCGACAGTCGTAAAGCTAACGCCTGAATCCCGACACCGGCAGAATACCGATGCCAGAATCCCGAAAAGGTCAGGACACCGACGCCAGAATCCCAACAGCCAAGGGGGGTAATTCCGAGTTGATCGCAGCAGGAATTTTGTTAGCAATTGGGCAAAACCATGTGCACTGCAGGGGAGGCAGATTTAACATGTGCAGAGAGAGTTAGATTTGGGAGTGGTGTGTTCAATCTGCAATCTAAATTGCAGTGTAAAAATAAAGCAGCCAGTATTTAGCCTGCACAGAAATAAAATAACCCACCCAAATCTAACTCTCTCTGCACATGTTATACAGGTTGAGTATCCCATATCCAAATATTCCGAAATACGGAATATTCCGAAATACTGACTTTTTTGAGTGAGAGTGAAAAAGTGAAACCTTTGTTTTTGATGGCTCAATGTACACAAACTTTGTTTAATATACAAAGTTATTAATAATATTGTATTAAATGACCTTCAGGCTGTGTATATAAGGTGTATATGAAACATAAATGAAATGTGTGAATGTACACACACTTTGTTTAATGCACAAAGTTATAAAAAATATTGGCTAAAATTACCTTCAGGCTGTGTGTTTAGGGTGTATATGTAACATAAATGCATTCTGTGCTTAGATTTAGGTCCCATCATCATAAGATCTCATTACGGTATCTAATTATTCCAAAATACGGAAAAATCCGATATCCAAAATACCTCTGGTCCCAAGCATTTTGGATAAGGGATACTCAACCTGTATCCCCCCCCCCCCTCCCGCCCTGCAGTGCACATGGTTTTGCCCAACTGCGAACAAAATTCCTGCTGCGATCAACTCAGAATGAGGGCCAACATCCCAACCGTGAGTATAGCGGGAGGGTTAGGTTTAGGACCTGGTGTGAGGGGGTTAGGTTTAGGAGCCACATCAGGAGGTTAGGGTTAGGCTGCAGAAGGGGAGAGGTTAGGGTTAGGTTGCGGGGAGGGGGGGATTAGGATTTGCCACCACTGGGACAGGGTTAGGTTTAGGCTGTGGGAAAGCGGGGGTTAGGGTTACGGGGTAGGGTAGAACATACTGTAGGTAGCTCACCCCTGTAGGTAACTCATATTACACCCGGAACACAGACATCTACGTAAACTGGCTGTATGTTTGTGAGTGTTAGAAGACTCTTTTCTACATTGTAATCGTATAACTCAGCCACAATAATTTATATGATGCAGGACTTCGGCCAGGACGATTCCTTAGTTTATCACATATATGTGTGAGAAATGTCTGGAAGAAAACATGCTTTAAGAAGTTTGCACAGAAAATATTTACTGAAGAAACATATTAAAGGTTTAAGGACACAGAGAGCTCTTGTTGGAACACACAGAATAATTCCAGTGTGTATTCTCTCCGCAGGTTTATTCCAGAATTCTGCCTTATGTGGGATTTTCACTTCCCTGCACCTAATCTGAAATCTAAATAGAATTTTTGTTAGAACAAACTGCTCCTGGTTTTCTGTGATACTGAACGGAAATGTACAAAATTAATTAATTTGAAAAGTAAACAAATGCCATTAACTCCCCCAGCCCCCTCTTGTAGATCCGCAGGGCTCTGGGTAATTACGTTGGTTTATAAAGTATGCTGAAGCTACAACTACTGAGGCTTATTGCAGTGCAGTACATAAAAATAACATTTCCAATAAGGTCCTATTCATTAGGCTGTGCCCTGGAAGGTGCGAAAAGCAGAGAAGGCCCAGCTAGTGGGGCTCAGTGATTACGTGCACCTGCAGCTGGCCGGGGCGAGATAATAATCAACGATTCATCCGCAGGACACGAGAACTTTTATAGTCAAACATTTGGGCCTGTTTAAAACAAGTAATTTCGCACGCCTGACCCTTGACCTTTATCTCAGAGTTTGGAGGGTACAAATTTAACCTGGAAATGGGAGAAATTGAAACCTGCTCTGACACAGCGAGCTGGAATGGTGGAGGGAGGGGGGGGGGGTTACACGCTTAAACTGGGAAAACAGCTTGTGTCAGCCGACTGCTGGGAGCATAATTTGATCAAATTGGACCTTAAGTGCCTACAGAACAGACAGAGAGAGGAAGTGGGAATGACGAGCCAGGATTTCTGGATGATGCTGACATTTTCTGAAGCTCCTGATTTAGTAACATTCATATATAACTTTTAAAACGGCTACTTTATATGCACCAGAGACTCTATCTGCCCAGCCAGCAACTTTCAGGGTCCGCCTCATCTTCATGGTGTTTGCACTGACACTTATTTAGTTAGCAGTTGTTTATATAGCGCACAGCCGCACACATTACACAACACAACAGAGAACACTTCAGTCACACTCGTTCACATCAGTGTCTGCCCCAGTGGCGCTTACAATCTATATATCACATATATACACATACACATTAGGTGTCTGCAGCCATTTGACCTGACAGTATGTTCTCAGGAGCACTCATGAGAACATACAAACTCCACACAGATACACCATGACAGGGAATTGACCTCATGACCTCAGTGCTGTGAGGCAGTAATGCTAACCGCTACGCTATCTGTACTGCTGACAAATGAAAGTCAATCTGTGCCATGGTTAGCATAACCACCTGAATAGTGCGCACTGTTCAACATTTGCTTTGTCACTTCGAAGTCTTGTGTGCTAACACTCAACTACCACACCTCCATTCACTTACACACGTCCATTCTCCTCCTAAATTACAGAGTCAAAGGGCATCAGCACTATTTGTTACATGCACCTAGAATTGCGACTGTCTGTAAAAGTGCAATGGGAAAGGTGTAATGCTGCTTTCACATCGCAAACCCTGCTTTTGAAACGGTTCTTTAAACGGTTCTTAAAACGGGTCTGAGCAGTTAAACCCCCTACACATCGCATGTTGGGGGTAATTCCAAGTTGATCGCAGCAGGAATTTTGTTAGCAGTTGGGCAAAACCATGTGCACTGCAGGGGAGGCATATATAACATGTGCAGAGAGAGTTAGATTTGGGTGGGGTGTGTTCAATCTGCAATCTAATTTGCAGTGTAAAAATAAAGCAGCCAGTATTTACCCTGCACAGAAACAAAATAACGCACCCAAATCTAACTCTCTCTGCACATGTTACATCTGCCTCCCCTGCAGTGCACATGGGCCCTCATTCCGAGTTGTTCGCTCGCAAGGCGATTTTAGCAGTATTGCACACGCTAAGCCGCCGCCTACTGGGAGTGAATCTTAGCTTCTTAAAATTGCGAACGAAAGATTCGCAATATTGCGATTACACATCTCGTAGCAGTTTCAGAGTAGCTTCAGACTTACTCGGCATCTGCGATCAGTTCAGTGCTTATCGTTCCTGGTTTGACGTCACAAACACACCCAGCGTTCGCCCAGACACTCCTCCGTTTCTCCAGCCACTCCCGCGTTTTTTCCGGAAACGGTAGCGTTTTTTCCCACACGCCCATAAAACGGCCTGTTTCCGCCCAGTAACACCCATTTCCTGTCAATCACACTACGATCGCCTGAGCGAAGAAAAAGCCGTGAGTAAAAATCCAAACTTCATAGCAAATTTACTTGGCGCAGTCGCAGTGCGGACATTGCGCATGCGCACTAAGCGGAAAAACGCTGCGATGCGAAGAAATTTTCCGAGCGAACGACTCGGAATGACCTCCATGGTTTTGCCCAACTGCTAACAAAATTCCTGCTGCGATCAACTTGGAATTATTCCCGTTGTAACCAGTATATGGGCCCTTATTCCAAATTGTTCGCTCGCTAGTTGCTTTTAGCAGCATTGCACACGCTAAGCCGCCGCCTACTGGGAGTGTATCTTAGCATAGCAGAATTGCGAACGAAAGATTAGCAGAATTGCGAATAGACAATTCTTAGCAGTTTCTGAGTAGCTCAAGACTTACTCCTAGACTGCGATCAGTTCAGTAAGTTTCATTCCTGGTTTGACGTCACAAACACACCCAGCGTTCCCCCAGACACTCCCCCGTTTCTTCAGACACTCCCGCGTTTTTCCCAGAAACGCCAGTGTTTTTTCGCACACTCACAGAAAACAACCAGTTTCCGCCCAGAAACACCCACTTCCTGTCAATCACACTACGATCACCAGAACGATGAAAAATCCTCGTTAGGCCGGGAGTAAAATACCAAACTTTTGTGCTAATTTACTTGGCGCAGGCGCACTGCGAACATTGCGCATGCGCAGTTTGCGACTAATCGCTCCGTAGCGAAAAAAAATAACGAGCGAACAACTCAGAATGACCCCCATTACCATTTCATTACCGTTTTGGTACCTTTCACACTGAACCCGTTTCTCCCATAGAAAACAGTGGTTGTCCTTATAAATTGACTTTTCTGGCCCACACATTATTAATAATTACTAATTATTAATTATAAATAATTTGGCTAGTCGTACGATGGAACCCAGCAGCTTCAAGCATCTTTATCATGTTTTTGTAGATTACTGCATCCGTCACTGTCCCAGTGATTTGTCTAGCAATTTCTTCATCCCCTCTCATCCTAAACAGCTCCCTCACCTCCTCATCACTCCAATTTGCCATTTTAAACTGTATTCTGTATAATAAAACGCTCCCTTCACTCTCATGTGTTTCCTCCAGTTTATTTCCTGCTTCTGCCTGGTGACATCATGCATGGAGACAGCCTATCACCTTCTGTGGTTTGGAAATACCGTTTCTGAGCCTTTCACACTGCACAGTGAAACAGTTCTGAACCGTGTAGGACCCTGCTTTTACCGGTATTTTGAAAACGGTAAATTCAAGGTGGCCCTTTCACACCGCAGCTAGAACCGTTTTGGAAGTCTTAAAAATCGTCAATTTACCGGGTTATAGCTGCGGTGTGAAAAGTAGAGATGAGCGGGTTCGGTTTCTCTGAATCCGAACCCGCCAGAACTTCATGTTTTTTTTCACGGGTCCGAGCGACTCGGATCTTCCCGCCTTGCTCGGTTAACCCGAGCGCGCCCGAACGTCATCATGACGCTGTCAGATTCTCGCGAGGCTCGGATTCTATCGCGAGACTCGGATTCTATATAAGGAGCCGCGCGTCGCCGCCATTTTCACACGTGCATTGAGATTGATAGGGAGAGGACGTGGCTGGCGTCCTCTCCGTTTAGACACTTGATTTACTAATTTTGGGGAGCATTAGGAGTACTCAGTAGTGTACAGTGCAGAGTTTTGCTGATAGTGACCAGTGACCACCACTTTTATTTATAATCCGTTCTCTGCCTGAAAAAAGCGATACACAGCACACAGTGACTCAGTCACATACCATATCTGTGTGCACTGCTCAGGCTCAGGCCAGTGTGCTGCATCATCTATATATATTATATATCTGTCTGACTGCTCAGCTCACACAGCTTATAATTGTGGGGGAGACTGGGGAGCACTACTGCAGTGCCAGTTATAGGTTATAGCAGGAGCCAGGAGTACATAATATTATATTAAAATTAAACAGTGCACACTTTTGCTGCAGGAGTGCCACTGCCAGTGTGACTAGTGACCAGTGACCTGACCACCAGTATATAATATTAGTAGTATACTATCTCTTTATCAACCAGTCTATATTAGCAGCAGACACAGTACAGTGCGGTAGTTCACGGCTGTGGCTACCTCTGTGTCGGCACTCGGCAGCCCGTCCATAATTGTATATACCAGTGACCTAACCGTGGTTTTTTTTTCTTTCTTTATACATACATACTAGTTACGAGTATACTATCTCTTTATCAACCAGTCTATATATTAGCAGCAGACACAGTACAGTGCGGTAGTTCACGGCTGTGGCTACCTCTGTGTCGGCACTCGGCTGCCCGTCCATAATTGTATATACCACCTAACCGTGGTTTTTTTTTCTTTCTTTATACATACATACTAGTTACGAGTATACTATCTCTTTATCAACCAGTCTATATATTAGCAGCAGACACAGTACAGTGCGGTAGTTCACGGCTGTGGCTACCTCTGTGTCGGCACTCGGCAGCCCGTCCATAATTGTATATACCACCTAACCGTGGTTTTTTTTTCTTTCTTTATACATACATACTAGTTACGAGTATACTATCTCTTTATCAACCAGTCTATATATTAGCAGCAGACACAGTACAGTGCGGTAGTTCACGGCTGTGGCTACCTCTGTGTCGGCACTCGGCAGCCCGTCCATAATTGTATATACCACCTAACCGTGGTTTTTTTTTCTTTCTTTATACATACATACTAGTTACGAGTATACTATCTCTTTATCAACCAGTCTATATATTAGCAGCAGACACAGTACAGTGCGGTAGTTCACGGCTGTGGCTACCTCTGTGTCGGCACTCGGCAGCCCGTCCATAATTGTATATACCACCTAACCGTGGTTTTTTTTTCTTTCTTTATACATACATACTAGTTACGAGTATACTATCTCTTTATCAACCAGTCTATATATTAGCAGCAGACACAGTACAGTGCGGTAGTTCACGGCTGTGGCTACCTCTGTGTCGGCACTCGGCAGCCCGTCCATAATTGTATATACCACCTAACCGTGGTTTTTTTTTCTTTCTTTATACATACATACTAGTTACGAGTATACTATCTCTTTATCAACCAGTCTATATATTAGCAGCAGACACAGTACAGTGCGGTAGTTCACGGCTGTGGCTACCTCTGTGTCGGCACTCGGCAGCCCGTCCATAATTGTATATACCACCTAACCGTGGTTTTTTTTTCTTTCTTTATACATACATACTAGTTACGAGTATACTATCTCTTTATCAACCAGTCTATATATTAGCAGCAGACACAGTACAGTGCGGTAGTTCACGGCTGTGGCTACCTCTGTGTCGGCACTCGGCAGCCCGTCCATAATTGTATATACCAGTGACCTAACCGTGGTTTTTTTTTCTTTCTTTATACATACATACTAGTTACGAGTATACTATCTCTTTATCAACCAGTCTATATATTAGCAGCAGACACAGTACAGTGCGGTAGTTCACGGCTGTGGCTACCTCTGTGTCGGCACTCGGCAGCCCGTCCATAATTGTATATACCACCTAACCGTGGTTTTTTTTTCTTTCTTTATACATACATACTAGTTACGAGTATACTATCTCTTTATCAACCAGTCTATATATTAGCAGCAGACACAGTACAGTGCGGTAGTTCACGGCTGTGGCTACCTCTGTGTCGGCACTCGGCAGCCCGTCCATAATTGTATACTAGTATCCAATCCATCCATCTCCATTGTTTACCTGAGGTGCCTTTTAGTTGTGCCTATTAAAATATGGAGAACAAAAATGTTGAGGTTCCAAAATTAGGGAAAGATCAAGATCCACTTCCACCTCGTGCTGAAGCTGCTGCCACTAGTCATGGCCGAGACGATGAAATGCCAGCAACGTCGTCTGCCAAGGCCGATGCCCAATGTCATAGTACAGAGCATGTCAAATCCAAAACACCAAATATCAGTAAAAAAAGGACTCCAAAACCTAAAATAAAATTGTCGGAGGAGAAGCGTAAACTTGCCAATATGCCATTTACCACACGGAGTGGCAAGGAACGGCTGAGGCCCTGGCCTATGTTCATGGCTAGTGGTTCAGGTTTTTTGGAAGGGACATCCTGCGTGCCACTGCAGTGCCACTCCTAGATGGGCCCGGTGTTTGTGTCGGCCACTAGGGTCGCTAATCTTACTCACACAGCTACCTCATTGCGCCTCTTTTTTTCTTTGCGTCATGTGCTGTTTGGGGAGGGTTTTTTGGAAGGGACATCCTGCGTGACACTGCAGTGCCACTCCTAGATGGGCCCGGTGTTTGTGTCGGCCACTAGGGTCGCTTATCTTACTCACACAGCGACCTCGGTGCAAATTTTAGGACTAAAAATAATATTGTGAGGTGTGAGGTATTCAGAATAGACTGAAAATGAGTGTAAATTATGGTTTTTGAGGTTAATAATACTTTGGGATCAAAATGACCCCCAAATTCTATGATTTAAGCTGTTTTTTAGTGTTTTTTGAAAAAAACACCCGAATCCAAAACACACCCGAATCCGACAAAAAAAATTCGGTGAGGTTTTGCCAAAACGCGTTCGAACCCAAAACACGGCCGCGGAACCGAACCCAAAACCAAAACACAAAACCCGAAAAATTTCAGGCGCTCATCTCTAGTGAAAAGGGTATTAGAGAGAGATTCTCATCCAATCCTACACCATACTTACCTACTTTGCTGCCCCCTCCTCCGGGAGGAGGCAGCGTTGTAGGTGCATGGGGGCGTGGCCGGCAGCAGGATGGGTGGCCCGGGGGCGTGGCTGACAGGGAAGTGGACAGTCCGGGGGCGTGGTATCAGGGTCACGTCATCGTGGCTCCGTCCCCCGCTGTGCAGTGCCGTGGCCCGGGGGCGTGGCTGACAGGGAAGTGGACAGTCCGGGGTGTGGCATTAGGGTCACGTCATCGTGGCTCCACCCCCCGCTGTGCAGTGCCGAGAAAAGAGGCGCTGTATAGCGGGGGGCAGAGCTACGATGACGCGATTCAGCGCAAATCGCGTCATTGGACCCCCTCGGACCGCCCACTTGTTCTCTGCTGCAGGCGGCCGGGGAGGGTCGTGGAGGGGCTGCAGGGAAAGCGGGAGGCTTGCCCACCTTTCTGGGGTGCCACACAATTTTCGGGAGCCTTCCGGCCATTCCGGGAGGGTAGGCAAGTATGCTACACCACAAATTCATGTCCTTTTTTGGAGGGAGGAAAAAAAAAGGTTTTGCATGCTCTCGGAGCACGGAACTCCCTCCCTTCCCCTAAATACATTATTTCTCCCTTATCTCATTTAAAATATCTCAATACGGAATCCAATGTGGGGGATGTAATTCGTCTTAAGGCCCGATTCAGACCTGATCGCTGCTGTGCGTTTTCGCACAGCGGGCGTTTAGCGAACTTGGATGGTGCGAAAATTTCAATTGCATGGGTGTTCGCATGGTGATTGACAGGAAGGGGCCGCTTGTGTGTGTTAACAGGCCGTTTACTGGGAGTGTCAGGAAAAATGCAGGAGTTCCCAAACGTTTTCAGTAAGGGCGTGTGACGTCAACTTCGGGCCCGATCAGAGTGTTCTCATCGCACTGGAGGAGTAAGTATTGAGCT
This sequence comes from Pseudophryne corroboree, assembly GCF_028390025.1. NCBI lineage: Eukaryota > Metazoa > Chordata > Amphibia > Anura > Myobatrachidae > Pseudophryne > Pseudophryne corroboree. The sequence goes on from NC_086454.1 coordinate 323,714,399, forward strand.
ACACACAGACTGCACACACTGCACAGAGTGAGAAAAATATTTGACGGTGAGTGTGATGTGAACAGTTTTGCAGCTGTCTGCTGACTGAGGGGAAAGTTCGCACAGCGTACATATGCAATTGCAGTGCACACTTGCACGAGACAAATTTTCACTCTCCCTAGGCGTGACTATCTGATTGTAGGATAGTGTAACAGCGCCGTAACTAGGCATTTTAGCGCTGTGTGCAAGAAACGGCATTGGCGCCCCCCTATGCAAGGCAGGGGCGTGGCTTCATGGGGAAGGGGCGTGTTCACAAAATAATACCAATTCATACTACAGTGCACAGTAGTCTCCATTATTCAAATTACGCTGCACAGTAGCGCCACTACACCAGGTAGAGCCCCTTTTTACACATTACGGCAGACAGCGTCCCCCTTTTTACACATTACAGCAGGCAGCGTCCCCTTTTTGCACATTACGGCAGACAGTCCCCCTTTTTACACATTACAGCAGTCAGCGTCCCCCTTTTAACACATTACGGCAGACAGTCCCCCTTTTTACACATTACGGCAGACAGCGCCCCCCTTTTTACACATTACGTCAGACAGCATCCCCCTTTTTACACATTACGGCAGACAGCGTCCCCCTTTTTACACATAACAGCAGACAGCAACCCCTTTTTACACATTACGGCAGACAGCGTCCCCCTTTTTACACATTGTGGCAGCCAGCGTTCCCCTTTTTACACATTACGGCAGCCAGTCCCCCTTTTTACACATTGTGGCAGACAGAAAAAAGAAAGAGAGAGAGAGAGACACTTACCATCTCTCCCCGCTGGCAGTCAGGCTCCTCGTGCAAGCAGATCCATTCCCGCTGCAGCAGCCCCCCCTCTCCTTCCGCATTGGCTGCCCGCCGCTGTGAATGCTGGGACGAGGGAACCGCATCCCAGCATTCACAGCAGCGCCGGGCAGCCAATACGGAAGGAGAGGGGACTGCTGCAGCGGCGCTACTATCAATGACATAGCGCTGCTGCGGCTCCAGTCCCCCTCCCTCCTTCTCCTTCCCTGCTTCCGGCGCTGCTGCTCTCCTCCAGCGCGGCGCACGATCACTTCAGCCTGTCCGGGACCGGAATTGACGTCAGGATCCCTCCCTGCAAACGCATGGACACGCCTGCGTTTTTCCAACCCGTCCCTGAAAACGGTCAGTTGCCACCCACAAACGCCTTCTTCCTGTCAATCTCTTTGCGATCGCCCGTGCGCGCGGATCCGTTGCACAAACCCATTGCTGAGCGGCGATCCGCTTTGTACCCGTGCGACGCGCCTGCACATTGCGGTGCATACACATTGCGGTGCATACGCATGCGCAGTTCGGACCTGGTCGCAGGCTGTAAGAAAACGAGGCCTTGCGATCAGGTCTGCATTACCCCCATGGTCATGAAGGACAAAGTGATAGTGGAGTTAAATTGCATGACAGCATTCGGTGTCATTGCTCCAGTGCAAGAAACTATCCCATGAGTATCGGCTGTGGTAGCTGCAGTAAAAAAGGATGGTTCAGTATGCATCTGCATTGACCTTATGCATCTGTACAAAGCTGTGGTGAGCGTTACCCCTTAGAGCTGTGGAGCAAGTAATAGCTGATATGCCAAATGCAAAGATACTTAACACTCCGGATGCCAAATGTGGATTCTGGCAGATCACATCAGACAAGGTATCATCCATGGCCATGGTTCATGACACCTGTGGGCAGGTATGCCTCCCTCCATATGACCTATGGCTTATGCACTGGTGGTGAAGTATTCCATCCTTGCCTGGAATATCTCTTTGAGGGGTGGTCTTCACTTCGCCGGCAGTCGGGCTCCCGGCGACCAGCATACCGGCACCGGAATCCCGACCACCAGCATACCGACAGTTCTTCTCCCTCTTGGCGGTCCATGACCCCCTGCAGGGAGAATAGATAGTGTGGCGCGCGTAGCGTGCCACCGTGCCTGCAGCATGGCGCGTGCAGCAAGCCTGCAAGGGGCTCATTTGCGCTCTCATTTGCGCTCGCCCAGCTGTCGGTATGTCGGCGGTCGGGATTCTGGCACCGGTATGCTGGTCGCCGGGAGCCCGACCGCCGGCATAACATACTACACCCCTCTTTGAGAGATACCCTTGTGAGGCCTCTGTGGACAATAACCTTATTTGGGGTCGCAACATAGACGAACACAACATGTGCCTCGAAGGGTCCTCCTAAGAATCCATGAAAACAAATTTGTTGTTAAACCCTGACAAGTGTCATTTCAGGTTACTGGGGTCCCATATGTTGGTATCTCCTACCTTCACAGGATGTGAAGCTGAATCCTGCCAAAACACAGGTTATGCAACACATGCCTAAGCACTCATATAGGTTGTGTCTGCTGAATTTTTTTTGATATGGCCAACCACCTTTCAAAAATGTTGCCACACTACAGTGAGATCACATCCCTACTTCGCCAACTTCTACACAACAATGTTGAATGGTGTTGGTTGGACTGCCACGCATCTGCTATTTCTCCCCTCAAGGCTCTTTTGATGTGCATGTTCCTATTGTGATCTCTGCCAATGCCTCTCAGCATGATCTTAGTGCTGTCTGCCTGCAGCGTAGCAAACTCATGGGTTTTGCTCAAATTGAAAAGGAATTGTTGGCTCTAGTCTAGGCTTGTCAAAAGTTTCATAAGTTCATCTATGATGAGCATCTAGAGACAGACCACCAATGCCTGATTACCATTCTCTGCAAACCCCTGCATACAGCCTCCGCAAGAATACAAGAGTTTACACTCAAGCTCCAAAGGTACCATCTGGATGTGATGTACCTAACCTGTTGCTAACCTCCTTATCATGTGCTCACCTCCCAGACTCTGTTGTTCCAGGCACATGGAGGAGCTCTGTGATGCCACTATCAGGGATCACCTCTGACAACGGTTGTTCTGCATGGTTCCTTCTACCTCCATGGAACTGTCTTTTGACCTCAAGTTTTTCTTTGCCTTCTGCACAGATGACATCATCCTGTGTGATCCGCGTTTTCTGCTACGTTATGTGCTTCAAGGTGTCTATGCTCAACAGGCCCACCAGAGGCACCCCAGACCTAAGGCCACCATATGGCGGGCTAAAGATGTATTGTTTTGGCCCTCTATTGCTGCTAAAATTGAGCAGATTGTCGCTGCCTGTGCTACCTGCAGTGCTTTATGGGCCCATCATGCCAAGGAACCACTCACTTTCCATTAGATTCCTGGCCTTCCTTGGTCCATCGTTGCTGCAGATCTCTTCGATTGGAGGTGGTGGTGGTGGTGGTGGGTGGGGGGGTAATCACCTTGTGTTAGTGGATTCATATTCCGATTTGATTGAGATCCCAAACTGACAAGTGCCGAAGTCTTCAACAGAGTGAAAAGACACTTCTGCACATTGCGTACCATTCAAGCTACTTGCTGACGGTGCCATTCTGTTCATTAGTGGCCAGACGGTTTCCAATTAATTAGACATTTCACATGTCACCGGCAGTTCTCGCTATACATTGTCCAACTGACCAGCAGAAAGGACCATAGTACTGTATGTTATGTGAAGCACCTTTTATACAAATGTTATAGAGATGGTTCTCATGTGTTTATGGAACTCCTCAATTTGAGAAATACTCCTAGAGATGGACTTACCTCTTCTGCTCAACACCTCCTGTCTATGTGTACCTGCACCATCATTCCCACCACAAAGTTCAAACTTATGCCACTTTCTGACATACTCCCCGGGAATTTCCCTGCTCAGACCCGGGGTTTTCACTTCAGCAAAATCCCAGGTTTTTGCTGGAGAACCCTTTTCACAATACATCTGAGACCAGGGAAATTCCCGGGTCGTCCCCTTTCACACATAAGCTGGGTCTGTCCTGGCATTCTACAAGCCAGGGCTGCCAGGCTGCTTACATGTCATACACACACGTCACAATCATACATACACACAACTCACACTCATACGTACACATACATGTCACACTCATACACACTCAAGCAATCACACACATGGATCACAGCCCCCTCCCTATATAACGGACGCTGCCCTTTTGCTGTATCATGGACGCTGCCCCCTCTCAGTATAACGCCCCGTGCCTCTTCCCTGTATAACAGATGCTGCCCCCTCCCTGTATAAGGGCCCCTGCCCCTTCCCTGTATCATGGACGCTGCCCCCTCCCTGTATAATGGCCTCTGCCCTTTCCCTGTATCACGGACGCTGCTCCCTCCAAGCAGCCCCACCTCCCCAGGCAGCCTGCACAGACTCTCAGAGTGTGACCTAGGAGTAAACTCCCGGGTTGCACCACTCACACTATACCTGGGTTGTCTACCCGGGATGAAAGTCCTGGGAAACCCCCTGGTGAATAGCAGGGGGTGCCGACTCGGGAACACGTTCCTGAGTTGGTGCCGTTCAGACATACAAAAATCCCAGGTTGATGCACGTTCAAAGTATATCTGAAAGGGGTATTAGACTACAAGTTGACAACACCGTGCAAGAGGCTTTGCCGAACTCCAGGTTGAGGCCCAAAGTCACTCATTAAAAAAACATCCCATCACTTAAGACTGTTGTCCCCTGGACAGAATGTCCACATCCAGAGCCCTGTCAGGTTTGAAAGAGTTGGGACTATGCAGGGGTCCTTCAACAGGCCCAACAGCTATGTGGTGCAATATGACGGCACCTTGTGTAAGTGCAACAGGCGTCACCTCCTAGGGATTTGTGAGCAAACACCTTCACCTCACTTGGCACAGACTGAGGGTGTCACAACACCCATCATCATGGACAATGAGTCCCCTGAAGGAGCACCAGTTGGGATGCAGGACAGTCCCATGCCTTCGCCCAACATTGAACCTATTCAGCCACCATCCACACCACTAGCCCCTTTCTTTGTCACCAAGTCTGGGAGAATTTCCAGTCCTAATCCAAAATTCCATGAAAATGTTACTTAATCTCCAATTTTTCAGTTAATGTTTGTTTTTTATTGAACCTTGTCCCTGGATCCAACACCTGTTACACTGTCTTGCACCCATACACCTATTTCTTTCTTTCTTTCTTAAACCTCACACGTCAGATGCATCCACGCGCCTCTCAAGCACACTTATCCTATAAAATAAAGACACAACAACTGTAATTGGCGTGAAAGGGGTCAGCTTTTATTTTCTGACTGAGAGGAAGGCCTATTAAATACTAAAACTAAAATGTAGACTTCCCTCTCTAACTAAGGTGGCGGGGAGAAGAACGGTTAAACATGATAAACGTAACATGGGTGATAAACATTATAATACAGAAAAAGCTAGCGATAAAAACATATGTGTGAGGGAGCCTTCTGCCCCAGATGTCCCGGGATCGGCCTCCTGCCTCCATCCCGGACATTGAAAATCAAAAAATCCAAGGACAGGGGTCGACCTTCTGCCACTACCCCTGCCCACCAACAGTTGTAGGGACGGAGGTACGCTCCGCCCCTACGGGGTAAAAATTGGGCCACCGGCCCCGCCATCCACATATGTTTATACCAATTATATGGACCCCACTTGGTAAAGTGATGCCCGTAAACGAATTCAAAACTATGAAATTTACCTAAAAGTACACCCAAACTTCTAACCTTGAACTTATAATTAAAATTAAGTAACCGTTCAGAAACCGGCCACCAAAAAGCTGACACAAGGAACACAACTGAAGAACAAAATCCAAGTCCCCAGGGCGGGAGGGCGGGTCACGAGAAGAGCTGGAAGAGAGGCAGGAAGTACCCGGTCAGCAGCATATATGCATGACAGGCCAGCCCCTATACATGATCCAGCCAATAAGCCCCTCGGACCCTCTTTCTACGTTCCTCCCACCACAAAACATTAACCCCTTCCAAGCCAAGGTGATGCATAGAGCGGCGCTGCGGAAGCCCAGACGGTGTGTTTATGCTGCTATGGTCACATTATGTTCCCTACGCAGTCTTAAACCTCACACGTCAGATGCATCCACGCGCCACTCAAGCACACTTATCCTATAAAATAAAGACACAACAACTGTAATTGGCGTGAAAGGGGTCAGCTTTTATTTTCTGACTGAGAGGAAGGCCTATTAAATACTAAAACTAAAATGTAGACTTCCCTCTCTAACTAAGGTGGCGGGGAGAAGAACGGTTAAACATGATAAACGTAACATGGGTGATAAACATTATAATACAGAAAAAGCTAGCGATAAAAACATATGTGTGAGGGAGCCTTCTGCCCCAGATGTCCCGGGATCGGCCTCCTGCCTCCATCCCGGACATTGAAAATCAAAAAATCCAAGGACAGGGGTCAACCTTCTGCCACTACCCCTGCCCACCAACAGTTGTAGGGACGGAGGTACGCTCCGCCCCTACGGGGTAAAAATTGGGCCACCGGCCCCGCCATCCACATATGTTTATACCAATTATATGGACCCCACTTGGTAAAGTGATGCCCGTAAACGAATTCAAAACTATGAAATTTACCTAAAAGTACACCCAAACTTTTAACCTTGAACTCATAATTAAAATTAAGTAACCGTTCAGAAACCGGCCAACTGCCAGGTTACCAACCTGCCACCGCCACCGAACTCAAAAACCCAAAAGGCAGAAAAACTAACTAAAGGGACCTAAAATGCAGAACAAAACTAACTAAAGAGACCTAAAAAGTAGAATACAAACTAACGCAACGAAACCCAAAAAGACAATCAAAAAAGAAAAACTACGTAAGGGGACCTAAGAACGTGAATAATGTCCTCCAAGAAGATCAGCATGCCAGCTGGCGACAAATGCACCCTGTCAAACCAGTACAGTGTCGGATCCCGGATGGAGATACCACCGTGCGGCACGACCAGCCCGCCATGCTGGAGGACAGCACGACCGACAACCGAATTGACCCGCCTCCGAACTAGGTCAATCGCCCCGGGGTTAAAGGCTCCGCGCCAAGACCGCCGAGGGACGATGTCTGACCAGAGGATCAGGCAAAACGGCCAGTCAGCCATAAGTTCCAACAGCTGACGGCTGATCTCGAGGCGATGTCAAGCCCCGTGCGGCGCACCAGATCATTGCCACCCAGATGCAAGACCAAAAACAGTGGATACCCAAATCGGCCAACTGCCGCCCGAAGCCAGTCCCGCAGGCCATCCCAGCGGAGGCCTCTATGCCCCAACCAGCGCACCGCCTGCAGCTCCGGGTTGTGTCACAGGCCAGAGCCGACACGGACAGCCAATAGATGTATGAATGGCCGACAAACCATATCAAGTGCGGATCTAACCGCCGTCCTGTAAAAGAAGGGTGTGACGAAGGTGAATAAATGAAATAAAAGATAGCATTTGTAAATGGGCAACCTAACTGCGTCCCTAACGGGGATTGGAGGGGGGGGGGGGGGGATTGGGCCACCCAATTTGACTTGAGGCAAAAACAAAACTTTGTTAGCCGGCAAAAGCCGTAGGTAAAACCAACAATAAAACAAAAATTCCTCAAGGCCCCCGCAATCGCAAAGTGCAACTGCGACGAGCGGCTAGTCCTCAAATGGGCGCACTGGGAGGAAAAGGCCTGATATAGCGTCTGACTGCACCAGACCTCCACCTACCCAGTGCCCGGACTTCGACTTCGGACCAACCCGCCGCAGCGGCTGCTGAAGCAGCGCCGATGCGGAAAGAGAGAGTCCCATAGTCGGCCGGAAAGAGACCCAGGTACAAAAGACAACGTCCCAAAACCGACCGGAATTGATATCTGGTCAACGGGGAACCGTCACTATGGACGAGCCACCCGGGGGGCGTTGGAGGCCGAAGGGGCGAATAAGCCTGGGCCGCGGCAACTGGACAAATGCCCCGCGCACAAGCCCAAACCCATTCGAACCCACTGCCCCCTGCCGACTACGTCAGTCTTGGAGCGCTGAATCCTGCACCACAAAGCGTCGGGGCGTACGACGACGTGGGCTGCCAGCATGGGCGAGGCAGAAGTCCGAGAGATGGACACCAGCTCACCCACCCTGAATGCACCGTTGAAGGCCATCGTAAAGGCTGCCATGAAGAGGCGAACTTCGTATCCCGAGGAGCAAATACTCCTAAGGGATCCCAAAATCCGCCTCAGCAATGCACCCGTGATCGGCAGGCGAGTATCCGGGAGGGGCGGGATCGCCCGAGCCCAACCTTTCAACACCCGCCGGAGGAAAAGGACTATGTAAAATCCGCTTCCCCCCGAAGCTGCAGAAAGTATGATATACCCGCCAGAATCCTGCTAACAGACGCCCGGGAAATCAGGTCGGAGTACAACATCCAGATGTAGTCTAAGAGTAAATCGTGAGAGGTCTTACCACTCTGGCCTCTCTCCAGGAGGAAGCGACTCCACCGCTCCCAGGCGGCCCGATAGGCCGTAAAAGTGGCAGGGGCCAAAGACCTGTGGGCTAACTCCTCCAATCCGGGTGGATGACCTGCCACACATAAGCAGGACAGGATTCCCCTTGGATTAGCGCTGCAGGAGCCAAGCGCCTAAACCGCTGCCAATCGTCGCGAGACAGGGCATCCGCAAGTTTGTTACGCACTCCAGGGACATGCTTGGCTCGCAGCGTAATGTTGTTCACCAAACAGAGCAAGACTATCTGCGCAAGGACCCGTAGGACCGGCAAGGACGTGGATTTTTGGCGGTTTATGGCAAAAACCATGCCCAAATTGTCGCACCAGAAGATAACATGTTTGTTACGCAGGGCATCGCACCACAATTCCAGAGCGACCAGAATGGGAAACATTTCCAGCAACAGCATGTTCGTCGTGAGGCCCTTGCTAAGCCAGGCCCGAGGCCAAGGACACGCGCACCAACGGCTCGTGAAATAAGCTCCGAACCCGTAAGCGCCAGAGGCGTCCGTGAAAAGCTCTAGGGATGGGCTAGACACGGCCGCCTCCTGCCAAATACAGATGCCGTTGAAATGAACAAGAAAGTCGTCCCAAATATACGCAAATCTCTTCGGATTTCGAGGGACAACCTAAGAAAATGATGTGGGCGTCTAATACCCACGGTGGCCCGTTCCAATTTTCTACAGAAAAACCCTGCCCATGGGGATCACCTTGCAAGCAAAGTTAAACAGGCCCAATAAGGATTGAGCCTGTTTGAGAGTGAGCTTGCCCGCAGCCAGCGCATATAGGATGCCGTCATGTAAGCGCAACACCTTGTCCGCAGGGAGCCTACACAGACCGCCGACGGTATCGATCTGAATGCCGAGGTAAACCAAGGAGGCGGAGGGACCCTCCGTCTTTTCAGGTGCCACCGGAACCCCGAAGTGTGCGAAGAGGGCCAGAGCCCCCTGCAGTAAGTTGATGGGCCGATAAAAGAAAATCATCCAAGTAGTGCGAAATTCCCCGTTGGCCCGTCGATTGCTCGAGACACCAGTGGAGGAAAGAACTGAATCTTTCGAAGTAGGCGCAAGAAACAGAACAGCCCATAGGGAGGCACCGATCGATGTAATAGCCATCATCTAGCTTAAAACCCATAAACCGAAAGGCAGACGGGTGCAGCGGAAGAAGACGGAACGCTGACTGGATGTCCAATTTACACATCACTGCCCCAGGCCCAAAAGACCGGATGGTGTCTATGGCCGAATCAAAGGATAGGTAAACAACCCTACACTGCTCATAAGGGATGGCATTGTTAACCGATGACCCCAGAGGACAGGAAAGATGTTGGATAAGCCGAAATTTTCCCACGGTCTTTTTGGGCACTATGCCTACGGGGGACAAGACCAAATCTGGCAAGGGGGGTACCCGGAAAGGGCCTATCATTCTACCTAACGCCACTTCAGCCTCCACCTTCTGGCGGAGCACGTCCGGAAACTCCCGAGCCAAGCGCAGGTTCGTACCCGCCCCTGGACCCACCCGTCCATGTATCGGCAAGGGGAAGCCCGACGCGAAACCCGAGTGTAGGAATTGGGCGTCCATCGGCCGCGGGTACCGTCGCAGCCAGGGAATGAGCACCCGAAGTCTAATTGGGGTGGGAGCTGTGGCCAACGCCAGAGGCCGTGGGAGCGCGACTCTGCCGGGTCTGTGGTCCGGAAGCCCCTCCGGTCGCTGGACTGGGACAGTCCTTAATCCCGTGGCCCCCGCCACATCTGATACAGGAGTGACGAAAACGACACCGGCCGCCTAAGTCACATTGGGCATTATTAAAAGCGAAGCATTTGCCATGCCCCGCGCGCCCTGTAACCGCCGCGAAAGCCGGCCAAACGAGAGGCAGGTCGGTTTGCCCAACGCTTCGCCGTGCCGACTTCCTCAGTGCCGGCCGAACCCTGGGTCAGTTCCGAGCACAATTCCACATCTTTCTTACCGAAGTTATAGATCAGCCGCCCGTGTTGTTTGCGCCGAAAATCCTCATCATAACGACGCCAGGCCGACCCTTTGTACTTGTGGTACAGCACGCGTATGAGGAATTGATACCGCACAACGTTCATGTGTTCGTCTGGGCGCGTCTCCAGGTAACAAGCAGCAAAGATCAACATACATCGCACCCAATTCGGGTAGGACCGCAAAGCGTCCTCGCTGGCCTGCCCTTTTTTCTTAGCTGAAAGTAAGGCTTTGCGATCGTCACTAGTAAGAGCGAAAATATTTACATATTGGCCCTTACGGATACGGTCCCGGACCCGGGGCCTGAGTCCACGTTGCACGGCCGTATTAGCGCAGTGCACTGTGTCCGATTCCACCGAGACTTGGGAGGCGGACGAGGTTGAATACCGACGCTCGCGCCGCCTGCGACGCTTAACCCTGTGCAAGCCGCCGTCGGAGGAGGACAGACCCTCCGAGGACGTGGAAGCAAGGGAAGAGTCCGTGTCCTGGCGCCTGCGGCCGCGCCTGCTGCGCTTGCTGGAAACCCTACGCGCCCTGCTGCCTACGCTAGAGGAGCTGGAGTGAGTACCCGCTCCCAAGCCGCTATGGGTGTAACCGCGATCCCCCTGGACCAGTCGGGGTCCGATGAAGACTCACCTGCACGAGAGGGAACACCGTCCGTCCCAACGGCCACCGGACGACTCGAGGATGCACCGACAGACTCCATTCCGAAAACGACTTACGTGGCTGGGGAGACAAAAGAGACATTGTTCCCCAGCTCCCCCACCGGACCCGCAGCCACCGGGAGCGAGGCAGGTGGGGGAACCGTCACGCCAGGGGACAGAAGCGGGGTAAGAGATTGTGCAATGCTATCCGCCAAAGAAGCAGCGGGCCGCCCTAGTCCCCCGGGTGCAGCCGCAGTGGCAGGCATAGGAAGATCAGAGCCGCCACGCGAGTCGTGCGCCCCACGGGAGGTTCGTAAACCTCCCGTTGGGAGCAAGGACCCAGACGAACCCTCACTGTCGGGCATCACGGTACAGCCGTCCCGCTGCGAGGAACTTCGCGCAAACCGCCCGCGCCGCGACCTCCTCCTATCCCGAGCATTGCCCCCAGGATGAGAAACCGGAGAGTCGTCACTACTGGAAGGAGGTAGCGCGACGTTGGAATGAAAACCATCCGCAGCGACGTCGGCAGGCGATGACAGGACGCGGGGAGGGGAAGAACGGTCGGCCTCCGTCGGCGCACGCCGCCCCCTGATGGGGTGAGTGACCCCGGGAGGAGCCGCACGGCCACAGGCGGCGGCAGCAACGCCAATCCGGGAGGGGCAGGCGCTACGGGGCCAACCACGACAGGAGAGGCCAGGAGGGCCGCCCCGCCGCGGGCGGACGCAGAACGCCCTCTTCTAACCGGCCCTGCCCTATCCGCAACTGGCAACGGGGGATGTGCAACAGCAGAGCGGGGGCGATGCCCCGCTCTGTCAGGGGAGGGCGCAGGCCGGACCTGACCGGCCGAAGGGGAGAGCCGGCCAGATGGGTCAGGCCTCATCTGGGCCCCCCAGCTGGCAGGATGAGAAGCAGCACGCGCGCGCTGCCTAGACTGCACGTGTCTGGCAGCCGCGCGACCCCCCGCCCGCCCAGTAACCCCAGTAGTGGAGGGATCGTGGCCGCCATGCTGGAAGTGGGTGATGCCCCCCTGGTGGCAGCAAGCCGCCGATCCGCGGGCCGGGAGCTCCGTCCCGGCCCCACGTGATCGGAGCGGCCGCGGGTAGCGACGGGCTCAGGGACGGCAGAGCACCGTCCCTGGCAAGCCGCCGCGTGCGCCCTCTATCCCCCTGCGCTCCGTCCCCCGCCGCGGCTAGCAGCGGGGACGGAGAGCGCACTCGCGGGGGAGCACGGGTGGGCGCGCGCCCCGAACCTCTCCGGCAGCCGCAGCAGGCACTCCCCGGGCTGGCTGGACCTCAGAGGCGTCCAGGAGCCGGGCGGGGAGGCCAGCGGTGCGGCTGGGTTGAATTCTGGCGGCCATAGGGGAGGCACAGGGCGCACAAGGGAAGAATAGAAGGGTAAAGAAAGCAAGGAGAAGTGGGAATATAGAAAGGAAAAGAACAGAGGAGAGGGAGTGAAAGAAGTGTAAAGGGAGATTTTAGGAAGTAAGAGAGAGAATAAGGATATATGCTGTAATAAATGAGTGTACTTGCAGTCACGAGAAGAGCTGGAAGAGAGGCAGGAAGTACCCGGTCAGCAGCATATATGCATGACAGGCCAGCCCCTATACATGATCCAGCCAATCAGCCCCTCGGACCCTCTCTCTTCGTTCCTCCCACCACAAAACATTAACCCCTTCCAAGCCAAGGTGATGCACTGAGCGGCGCTGCGGAAGCCCAGGTGCGTTTATGCTGCTATGGTCACATTATGTTCCCTACGCAGTCTTTCTTTCTTTCTTTCTTTCTTTCTTTCTTTCTTTCTTTCTTTTTGAAAAGAGGGTTGTACAGTAGTTGTATGTTGTGTTGCTTCCATTCGAAGGGCAGGAAGTTGCATCACTGTTTTCCACTTGTTATTCAGGATGTGCCTCTGCAGCTATTATTCTGCATGATGCAGTGAGTAAAGACACACTACTGCAGATCTCCAGATTCTTGTGGTGATTTGCACACAGACCTCTTTACAACTGGATACTCTCAACTGGGCTTTGTACATCTGTATTGAAACATGCCTACCCATGATGGCATTCTTAAATCGTAAAGGATATTTTAACAAACTGTTTTTAAACCTCCCCATCAACAGAATTGGCCTTGTTGACTGCTTCAGCACCAGAAGCTTCAGCCAATCGTGTGTAATGTCATGGTCAAAGAAACGCAATATGATGCTGGAGAACTGCAGAAGTATTGTCTTTCCTAACAGAACTCATAAACAGCATGGCCCACAGTCAGCGGTGCAAGTATGCGGGTACGCTCGGGTACGGAGTACCCATAAGAATTTGGCAGCGGGTACGCAGTACCACTCTGCCATTACCACAATTATAATGTGCCACAAAGCAGCAAGACCATGGTGCTTGGCAGCATGACGGCTCCTCCCACTTTGTCAGGGTTACTGGGAGTGCGACAATGGCTGTATTTTCCTGTTATAATGGAGGCATTACTATATGTTGTTATTAAATTGGGGGCATTACTATATATTTCTATTATACTGGAGGTATCACTATATATTTCTATTATACTGGACGTATCACGATGTATTTCTACAGGTTGAGTATACATTATCCAAAATGCTTGGGACTAGAAGTATTTTGGATATCGGATTTTTCCGTATTTTGGAATAATTGCATACCATAATGAGATATCATGGTGATGGGACCTAAGTCTAAGCACAGAATGCATTTATGTTTCATATACACCTTATACACACAGCCTGAAGGTCATTTTAGCCAATATTTTTTATAAGTTTGTGCATTAAACAAAGTGTGTGACCATTCACACAATTCATTTATGTTTCATATACACCTTATACAAACAACCTGAAGGTCATTTAATATTTTTAATAACTTTGTGTATTAAACAAAGTTTGTGTACATTGAGCCATCAGAAAACAAAGGTTTCACTATCTCACTTTCACTCAAAAAATTCCGTATTTTGGAATATTCCGTATTTCGGAATATTTGGATATGGGATACTCAACCTGTATTATACTGAAGGTATCACTATGTATTTCTATTATACTGGAGGCATTACTATATATTTTTAGCCTTGCCTCCAGATAAAAAAAAAAGGGGCTGTTGTGTGGCCACGCCACTAGTGTCATGTAGCCACTCCCACTAGCAGCTGTGGCCACACACCCTCACAACACATGACCATGCCCATTTTTCTGCACTACGAAAAAAAATTATACTTGCACCACTGCCCACAGTATACTTCTGGGCAGAGGAGTGGTTGGCGTGATGTAACTTCTGCCAACCACGTGACACACATCAACATTACCTATCACACTTATTGTAATATTGACACCATAAAGTACAGTACAGAGGATATTGAAAAACGCCTGAAATCCCCACTTATGGCAGATCATTATCTGGGTACAGTAAAGTTTGCCTTTTGAATCCCACCATCTCAAGAATTTAATTGACCGTTAAAAAAAAAAAAAGTCAAAAATAGGATTAAAGAAAAAACTTAAAAGACATATATTCTAGAAAATTACTTGAAACGGCCTGGAAAAGATTGTTAAGACATAAACAGCGAGCGCCCTGGCTTGGCTTTCATTCCAACAAGATCTAATGTTCTCTACACCTCAGACCTATTGAGGAACACTGACCTCTTTGAAAAGGATGGATTTACACTGGCTCTCGAAAACACCTCGTAAAGAGGGTCACTGGCACGGGAGATTAAGGGACGCTGTGAAGCAGATTTTATTTCTAGGTAGAATTAAACAGAGCTGCGGATTTTCTTACTTTTTTTTTCTCCGTTAATGGGGGTCCGGAGCAGCCTTTAATGTGCAACTCGAATCGAGTCATGACCAAGGCTTTACAAGGTGAAATGTTGAGGGAAAGCCAGGTCTGTCTTGTTACAGCGGCAGAAATGGAACAGCGGTTCCAGGCTTATGGAAACTGGGGACTAAACAAACAGAACCTTACAATATTTGGCAACAACTCCTTGTCCGAGGGGACCAATGAACAGGGTTTTTTTTCTTTCTTACCAATGCCCAGAAGTGGAACAGGTACTAGATCACCCCTTAATAAGCTGAAACTACTGGGCAGAGTTTCCTTCGTGGCTGTTACTAAATTCATTTATTTTAGGTCTAATTTATTTTTCCACTTCTCTAATGAAGTGCTGGAAAATTTCAACTTGACTGTTAGAATTGGATGTTTTCAGCAACAAAACTGAGGGGGAGACACTAAGAACGTGTGTTGGATTCAGCACTGCAGATGGCATGTTAGGAAAAATTTGTTTTTTTCTAACCAGTAACATGTTATTGAACGAATACTGTAATTCTACGAGCACGGAATGGCCTTTCACCAAGTGCCCTGATGTTACTGCCAGTGCCACGTCCACCAGGGGAAAAAACGATGTATCCACTGAGCGGCACTTCCTCCAGCCCGCACAGCAGCAAGAGTCGTGGCAGGAAGCCGACTCTGGAACCGGTACTACAGTGTAGTCTAACAGCACACCTTGGAAGACGAATCAGATCAGAGTGGCCGATCCGGCTGGCCTCTTCTACTGCTGAGCGTTGAATTTAGTTGACAGTACATCACACATGCAGCAGAATTGCATTTTTTAAAAAAAAATATTTTGCAGCAAAAATATTTGCTTAATATTTACAGAACAATAAATAATAAATGGTCACCGTTTGTCCATTTCACTCCACCCAGCGTACCTGGAGTTAATTCCTGCAACTGTTCAGCCATGCTACCGGCCTACTATCACCCGACTACACACCTCTAGGTACACTCTACATGGGAACGGAACACTAACTCAAAAAAATACTTTACTTTATCGCATAAATTGGTTTTATTAGGAATAATCTCATATCCAATATTATAGTAGAATGTACAACTATGCTATCGATGTCTGGTTTGCTAACCCTAGGTTTTATAATCCAGGCACTTCCCGCTACAGAAAGGGAGCTAACCTTTGGCAATCGCTAGTAAGCTGTCCTGTAAATCATGCTCCAAGACTGGCTTACCCTTACTGGCTCCCCCAATCACACATCTTGAGCTTCTGGGCTGGATCCCCCCAGCTTTTCCCGTGTAATCTCTTGGTAGATGCTTCCCCTTCATCTTGCCATTGTGTCTGTGCTGCCCAGTCTCACTCCTTAGACCTACTTATAAGGAGTGTCATCACTGATTTTGACCTTATATTATTTACTCATCTTTACTTATAGGACATCAGCATACAGAAGATGCTGGTGCTCTATAAATACATGTTAGTAAATAAATAAGAGTGAAATTATGCTGTTGATAGTGATGATGATGATGATGATGATGATGATATTGATGGTAATGATGATGGTTAGGATGATTATGATGTTGATGGTGATGATGGGGTGGTAATGTGATGGTAACGATGATAATATTGTCGGTGATTATGTTCTTGATGGGGGATGATGATGATTATGTTGATGGTGATGGCGGTTATGATATTAAACTTGATGGGGATGATGTTGGTTATGTTGATGGTGATGCCGTTGATTATAATGATTGGGATGATGATGATGGTTATAATGTTGCTGATGGGGGTGATGGTTATAGTTATGTCGAGATGGATGATGGGGATGATGATGATTATGATGGTTATGATGTTGATGGTGATGATGACGGATATGATGTTGATACTGATGGTAATGATGATGATTATAATGATGGGGATGATGATGATGTTGATGATAATAATCATGATGATGATGGTTATGTTGATGGTGATAGTTATGATGAGGATGACGATGACTATGATGGTTATCATGCTGATGGGGATGATGATGACGGATATGATGTTGATATTGATGGTAATGATGATGATTATAATGATGGGGTGATGGGGATGATGATGATGTTGATGATAATAATCATGATGATGATGGTTATGTTGATGGTGATAGTTATGGTGAGGATGACGATGACTATGATGGTTATCATGCTGATGGGGATGATGATGACGGATATGATGTTGATATTGATGGTAATGATGATGATTATAATGATGGGGATGATGATGATGATGATGATGATGTTGATGATAATAATCATGATGATGATGGTTATGTTGATGGTGATAGTTATGGTGAGGATGACGATGACTATGATGGTTATCATGCTGATGGGGATGATGATGACGGATATGATGTTGATATTGATGGTAATGATGATGATTATAATGATGGGGTGATGGGGATGATGATGATGTTGATGATAATAATCATGATGATGATGGTTATGTTGATGGTGATAGTTATGGTGAGGATGACGATGACTATGATGGTTATCATGCTGATGGGGATGATGTTGATATTGATGGTAATGATGATGATTATAATGATGGGTGATGGGGATGATGATGATGATGGTTGTGATGATGATGTTGATAATCATTCTGATGATGAGGGTGATGATCATGGTTATGTTGATGTTGATGGCGATAGTTATGATGAGGATGGCAATGACTATGATGGTTATCATGCTGATGGGGATGATGATGATGACGGATATGATGTTGATATTGATGGTAATGATGATGATTATAATGATGGGGTGATGGGGATGATGATGATGGTTGTGATGATGATGTTGATAATCATTCTGATGATGAGGGTGATGATCATGGTTATGTTGATGGTGATAGTTATGATGAGGATGACGATGACTATGATGGTTATCATGCTGATGGGGATGATGATGAAGATTTTCATTGTATCTATTATATGTAACTTCTCATTCAGACATTAAGCAACTGACCAACATGTCTTGGAGAAGGACATGGCTACTGTGGATGTGGACAGACTTGGGTCTTCCTTCTATCTCATCACTGTAGTTTTCTTCCAGCTGAACACCACTTTTTCTTTTCACAAAGTGGATGGTACAAAGGACATAAGCCTTAGTACAGACTAAATCTATGCTCTCATTATTATAGTGTAATAAAGTACGTGGATTTTGTGCTCTTACTAACTTCTCAGAATTTGTTTTTTATTAACCGTGCATTAAAATGAGTGGGATGAAAGGAGCTATGACGGAGGGAACGATGTTACAGTAGTCCACTCTGCACGTTGCCAAGGTGCAACTAAGGTCTTATATGAACATACCAAAGGTTAAGACTCATTGATCCCTATGGAAAATGTGCTCTCATTACATGTTTTGTGTGTGGAGACCGCCCAGCGTTTTATGGGAAGCAGTTTATAGCTTATAGGGAATTGGATATATAATCTTTGTAGCACATTTCTGCACACACACACACAAAAAAAATGTAGCCGTGTGATTATGACGGCATCACAGCACCTCCATTGGTTACTTTCCCTATGTTAATTTAATCTCATTAGTATCATTTTGTTAAGCATTTGTTATATTCACAGTAAACATGAACCAACTATATTTCGTTTGGGTAAACTTGATGCATATATTATTTCACTTGGCTGATATAGTCCTCAAACTACACAATGTACATTAGAAAGTAATAAAACACACTGCTAATTTCCTAGTTGTTTCGGCCAGCTTGTGAAATGGTATTTTAGGAAAACTTTATAGAGGATATCTCATTTTTTTTTTTTTTTCAGTCATGGTGTGAGATTTGGCCAGCCTGCACCCAGCTGTCTAAAAGTGAAATAATTAGTAAACGGGTAACCTCCAAAGAAAACATGGCAGACACATTGCCCCTCCCCACCATTTGCTGGAAACGTGCAGTGATGTGACAGGCGCTCTGCATAGTAACTGCTTCATAGGTCAGATGGAGGACAATCATAATTAGGAATTAGGAATTACCCCAGGTTAGGCTGACCATAATATCCCTTTAAACTGGAACACTCATTAATTACACAGGTTCTGGGGCTGATTAAAACCAGGTGACATACAGACTTGAAGTCAGCCAGCCACAGAACCTGTGTAATTCATTAGTGTCCCAGTTTAAAGGGATAGTATCATACCTCCCAACTTTGTCCCCCTATGAAGAGGGACACACGCGCGGCGAAGTCGTGGGCTCCCGAAAAGGGGTGTGGTCTAAGAAAAGGGGCGTGACTTCACAGGGGGACCCATGACCGCGAGCCACGCTCCGTTTTCATCACTGAGGGGGCATGCCCAGCGCTCTGTGAGCTGCTGGCATGCCCTCTCTCCCACTGTCTGCACCGGATAGACGCTGTGCGCATGCGCACAACGTCTAATCAGCTAAGCAGAGCAGCGAGTACAGGAGCCTCCCAACTGCCCCCACCCCCCACCGCGGGACACTGCGGCCCGCGGGTGGGACAGCGGGACAGTCCCCAAAAAATGGGACTGTCCCGCGAAAATCGGGACAGTTGGGAGGTATGTAGTATGGTCAGCCTACTTTACCATCTGCAAATGTAACACAACAGTTAAGGACTAGCTAAAACAGGAGTATGGGGTAAATGACAACTGAAGAATTTTTTTTTGTGCAAAATGTGAAACAGGCCCTAAGATAAGCAGATGGTCTGCACAACAAATGGTACGGAATATGGGGGTTATTCAGGTTTGTTAGCAAACCCAAAAAGCACACTACTTGGCAAAACCATGTGCACTGCAGGGGGGGGGGGGGGGGGGCAGATGTAACATGTGCAGAGAGAGTTAGATTTGGGTGGGTTATATTGTTTCTGTACAGTGTAAAAACTGACTGCTTAATTTCTACACTGCAATTTAGATTTTAGTATGAACACACCACACCCAAATCTAACTCTCTGTGCAGGGACACTGTAACAGAGGAGGAGGTCGGTGTGCCGCCTCCTCCGTTCGGGCCCCCTCCTCTGTGTAGGCAGCGCTGGAGAGTCTGAGCACTAGAGGGCTCAGACTCTACTGCACATGCGCAGATCACTGGGAAAATGGCGCGCTTGCTTTCCCAGTGATTTCTCTATTGTGCATGCGCAGAACACCATGAAAATGGCTGCTGTGCCATTTTCATGGTGATTCCACAGCGATGCTGACGTCGGCGCGGGACTCAGGAGGGGTAAGTATTAACAAAATGAGGGCAGCATGTGCAGTGTCCCTCTGGACTCAGGGGCCTGTGTGCACCGCACACACTGCACCCATTATAGTTGCGCCAGTGTCTCTGTGCACATTACATCTGCCCCACCTGCAGTGCAGTATGGTTTGGCCAAATTGCTAACTTTTTTGGTTTGCCAACAAACCTGAATAAGGCCTTATGTACGTACTAGGCTGCAGATTCTAAGGGGTAAATTTACTAAAATGGGAGTTCTATTTAAGATGGGATGTTGCCCATAGCAACCAATCAGATTCCAGGTATTATCTTCTAGAAGGTGCTAGATAAATGAGAAATAGAATCTGATTGGTTGCTGTGGCCAACATCCCATCTTAAGTAGAACTCCCATCTTAGTAAATTTACTCCTAAGAGCTCACAGCATTATAAAGAAATGCATTTACAGTATATAATAACTTCCCTGGGGAAGCAGTTAAGGGCCCTACACACTATGTGATCCGCCGCCGAGCTGCCCGACGGCGGATGCGGCCGACCCGATGGCGGGGACGGGGGGGGGCAGTGACTGGGGGAGTGAAGTTTCTTCACTCCTCCCGTGACCCGGCTCCATAGCAGTGCAGGCAAATATGGACGAGATCGTCCATATTGGCCTGCATGCACAGCCGACGGGGCACCAGCGATGAACGAGCGCGGGGCCGCGCATCGTTCATCGCTGGTGCCTACACACTGAAAGATATGAACGGTATCTCGTACATTAATGAACGAGATCGTTCATATCTTTCAGTAATATCGCCCAGTGTGTAGGGCCTATTAGCTTCCAGACGGATGGGTTCTCGGCGGTCAACATACCAACGCCGGGATCCCGAAGGGGGACGCAATGCCGACGTCTACATACCGACGCAGCTCGGGATGCCGGCGTCACATTACCAACAGCCAGCATCCCGATCGTCCACACAGTGGGACGTACTGGCGTCCTACCGTGCGGGAGGGGGAAGGTTAGGTTTGGGCAGGAGAAGAGGGGTTAGCGTTAGGAAGCAGGGACGGGAAGGTTAGGGTTAGGGACCGGGCAGGGAGGGTTAGAGTTAGGCACTTAGTGGGGGAGGTTAGGGTTAGGCACCAAGCGGGGAGGGTTAGGGTTGGGCACCCCCAAGGGAGGGTTAGGGTAGGGAAAAGGTGAGGGTTAAGGGCCGTAATGGGGGGCTGGTGGGATTATGATGGATGAGATGCCGCTGTTGGTATAGTGACAGCTGGCATCCCGTCCATTGGTAAATCATACTGATTCCCTTCCCTCACAGGACAGACTGTGCTTCCCATGCGCATTATTTACTTTCTAGAATGTTTTTTGTCTGTAATATAGTCTGCCACATGCAACCTGGGCACAAAGCAGTCAATTTTAAATACTGTATGAGGCCGTAGTCGCGAGAAGAGAGAAAAAATGGATTTAGCCGTATAGGAAGCTTAACTGTCACCCTTAATCCCTTAATTTGCCCAAGTGATAAAATAGGATCTGTCAATCAAACATTAACCAGTCCTGAAGGATTATGGGTCAGTTGGTGTAAATGGTGTTAATCTCTACAGTTTAATGTGTTGTTTTATGCCCGGCCCAGTCGTTTCTAGAGAAAAATGTTCCTTATAATTAGCAGTTTTATTCTGGGGCTATGACAGGGTTCAGCCATGAGTGTGTAATCCCCCCAAATCCAGGGAATTAAATCAAGTTACATGTCAGTGTTGTCACTAGGCTCGTTTTCGGGGATTAGGAGACAGACCGGTGGGGAGATGGTAAGTATGGCAGAGAGGCCCGGTAACTGTTTTCTGTCAGGAAGATTGCTTATAAGGACACCGGGACTGAGTGCTGGGGACATTTTATTTCACAATAATTTGGACTTCTATGAAGGATATTAGCCCGGCTACTGAGGTACCTCTTGGAAAGCTGTGCTGTCTGTCATTGTTGTGTTTTGCTTCTCCACTTTCCCAAAATCCCAGTCACGCAGCTCCCAAAACATTATAAGTTGTCAAAGAAGGAAATTTAAAGGGTGTTGGCTACAAATGTACATTTCTTTTCCATTAGTGCCACGGAATTAGTGCTTCATTTAATTACTGATATCAGTGGGTTTATATTGGTATATTAGTGGTAGAGTAATGTGGTAGTAACTGTCATGTATACACAGTGGCGGATCCAGGGGAGGGGCACTCGGGCCCGTGCCCCCCCTGTCATTTGTGGCAGTTTTTTTTTTTTTAGACCGGCAACGGCACTGCTGCAATCTCCCCTTGATAGAGCCAGCGGGCAGTAGTCCCAGCGCAGGAGGCCCGGCGGTCAGAGCCCACACTGTCAGCCGCCGGCGCTGCGCTGCACCTCATCCTGCCTCGTAACCAATGGCAACCCGGCGCCAACACATCACGCTGCGCGCTGCCGCTCTCTCGTCCTGTACCGCGCCGCGCGCTGCCACTCTCTCCTCCTGTACCCAGCCTTTACTCACCGTGCGCTGAGCGCTCTCTCCTCCTGAAGCTGCTGTTTATGGGCACCATTAGGAGTCACAAACGCTCCTTCCTGTCCTAGGATGCCAGCCAGTGGGGCAAAGACTTAAGGTATTTGCTAAGTAAATGTGATAGGATGGGGGGGTGGGGGGCATGCAAGGTTGTCAGGGAATCCTTTGTTGTTTCTTTCCTGAAACAAAGTTACAGTGTGTCCCTGTATCTCCCCCTCAGCACCCTCCTCCTCCTGTATCTCCCCCTCAGCACCCTCCTCCTCCCTGTATCTCCCCCTCAGCACCCTCCTCCTCCCTGTATCTCCCCCTCAGCACCCTCCCCCTCCCTGTATCTCCCCCTCAGCACCCTCCTCCTCCTGTATCTCCCCCTCAGCACCCTCCTCCTCCCTGTATCTCCCCCTCAGCACCCTACCCCTCCCTGTATCTCCCCCTCAGCACCCTCCCCCTCCCTGTATCTCCCCCTCAGCATCTCCCCCTCAGCACCCTCACCCTCCCTGTATCCCCCCTCAGCACCCTCACCCTCCCTGTAACTCCCCCTCAGCACAATCACCCTCCCTGTAACTCCCCCTCAGCACTCTCCCCCTCCCTGTATCTCCCCCTCAGCACCCTCACCCTCCCTGTATCCCCCCTCAGCACCCCTGACCCTCCCTGTATCTCCCCCTCAGCAACCTCACCCTCCCTGTATCCCCCCTCAGCACCCCTGACCCTCCCTGTATCTCCCCCTCAGCAACCTCACCCTCCCTGTATCCCCCCTCAGCACCCCTGACCCTCCCTGTAACTCCCCCTCAGCACCCTCACCCTCCCTGTAACTCCCCCTCAGCACCCTCACCCTCCCTGTATCCCCCCTCAGCACTCCTGACCCTCCCTGTATCTCCCCCTCAGCAACCTCACCCTCCCTGTATCCCCCCTCAGCACCCCTGACCCTCCCTGTAACTCCCCCTCAGCACCCTCACCCTTCCTGTATCTCACCCTCAGCACCCTCACCCTTCCTGTATCTCCCCCTCAGCACCCTCCTCCTCCCTGTATCTCCCCCTCAGCACCCTCACCCTTCCTGTATCTCCCCCTCAGCACCCTCCTCCTCCCTGTATCTCCCCCTCAGCACCCTCACCCTCCCTGTATCTCCCCCTCAGCACCCTCCCCCTCCCTGTATCTCCCCCTCAGCATCTCCCCCTCAGCACACTCACCCTCCCTGTATGGCCCCTCAGCACCCTCACCCTCCCTGTATCTCCCCTTCAGCATCTCTTATGCCAGTTAGTCACCCTCTCTCTGTCATCCACTGCCAGTCTCCCTGTCATCCACTGCCAATCACCCTCTCCCTGTCACCCACTGCCAGTCACCCTCCCCGTCACCCACTGCCAGTCACTCTCCTCGTCACCCACTTCCTGTCACCCACTGCCAGTCACTCTATACCCAGTCACACACTATAAGTCACGTTCTCCCAGTCACCCTCTCTCCCACTGCCTGTCACCCACTGCCAGTCACTCTCCATCAACCGCTAGCTGTCACCAACTGATAGTCACTCTCCCTGTCACCTACTGCAAGTCACTCTCTCTCTCCCTCTCTCCCTGTACTGTGAGGCCTCACCCCTTGTAGTGGTGACACACCCCTTTTCTGGGAGCGCATGCACTTAAGGCGTCCGCAAATGTACTTGCCCCTTCCATGGTGCCCCCCCTGTCATTTTCTTCTGGATCTGCCCCTGTGTATAGTGGTATATTAGTGGTACGTTAATGTGGTAGTAAGGTGTATATAGTGGTATATTTGTGGTAGATTAATGTGGAAGGTGTATAGTGGTATATTTATTGTAGATTAATGCTACTGTTCTCTCCTGGTGTAACCCAGGCGCATATACTACTGTTCTCTCCTGGTATAATCCAGCCTCATATACTACTGTTCTCTCCTGGTGTAACCCAGGCACATATAGTACTGTTCTCTCCTGGTGTAACCCAGGCACATATACTACTGTTATCTCCTGGTGTAACCCAGGCACATACACTATTGTTCTCTCCTGGTGTAACACAGGCACATATACTACTGTTCTCTCCTGGTTAACCCAGGCACATATACTACTGTTCTCTCCTGGTGTAACCCAGGCACATATACTACTGTTCTCTCCTGGTTAACCCAGGCACATATACTACTGTTCTCTCCTGGTGTAACCCAGGTGCATATACTACTGTTACCTCCTGGTGTAACCCAGGCACATATACTACTGTTCTCTCCTGGTGTAACCCAGGCACATATACTACTGTTCTCTCCTGGTGTAACCCAGGCACATATACTACTGTTCTCTCCTGGTGTAACCCAGGTGCATATACTACTGTTCTCTCCTGGTGTAACCCAGGCACATATACTACTGTTCTCTCCTGGTGTAACCCAGGTGCATATACTACTGTTACCTCCTGGTGTAACCCAGGCGCATATATTACTGTTCTCTCCTGGTGTAAGCCAGGTGCATATACTACTGTTTTCTCATGGTGTAAATCAGGCTAATATAATAGTCTTGCTAAGCTACAATAGATGCATTTTGGGGCTGATTCGGACGCATTTCTAGCATACAGCGCATTTACGCATTCCAATTCTTAGTTGGACGGATCACTTTGGGATCTCGCTGTGGGTGAACTGAACGGGCGATCCCCGAATCGCATGAAAATACTGTGGGAGCGTGGTGAGCATGTACCTAGAGCTGCGTGCTATTCTGAGACGTTCGTACAGGTAAGAGACACCTACGTCAGACGGATCTCCTGCCCACAGCATGTGGCTGATGCAAGTACCAGTACTAATGATGGTGCTTGCAGCTGTGATAAAACAGTGGGCGGCACAGCTTTCCGCTAGAGGCTGCCCGGATCCTCACGTTAGCCCTATGGACGTAAACTTGCATTAGCAGAAGGTAGTAAGTAATTTGGCTCCTGCAGCATCCATATAAGGCTTCTATAGAGGGGCTTTTTCCGGAATGCATTTTATACTTGCTCCGCTTTACGTAGACATACAGTCATGAAAGCGTGGTGTGCGCGTTAAGGTGCTGAGACACCATGGGGGGAATCATTTAGGTGTGAGTTTGCAGAAGGCACACTCGCCTAGTTAATCTTGTGCACATCACCTTATGTGCGCACCCGAGAATCGCTTAGTTCAATTAGAAATGCCAATTCGCACTAGCGATGAGGTTGTGCGAAATTTTGCAGATTCCTATAGAAGGATGTCAGTGGTCATAAGGAAAGTGCTGGACGATTGCAAAAGGTGTCAAATGGCTGATCTGTGCATTTTTTTGTTTTTAAGTAAAATAATAAGCTTACAAATTTTGTTTAATTAAAGAGGAATTAAAAAAAAAATGCAAAAAAAAAAAAGTAGAATAAACAGGTCATCTGAAGCCATGTTTTTTTTAACCCCAATAATGACATGTGATTATTGACCCCATTCAGCAAATTTAAAAATTCCAAATGCCTATTTTGTCATTGAGGCGGGAGTGTCCGAGGTCCCTACAGTGGCGTAACTAGAAATTTTTCTCCCCCAAGCCAAAAAATTCTTCGGCGCCCCCCCCCCCCCCCCCATCCCCCATAATTGGCACTATTAAAGGGACAAACATGTGCAAAAAGGGGTGTGGCTTCGTTGGAATGTGGCGTGGCTTTGCATAAAGGGGCGTGTCATTGCAGGAAAAGACTACCTTATACCCCACTTTTGCAACCTGCACGCCCAGACGTTGGCCACCACAGGAAAGAAAAATAATCCTGATTCATGCCCCTTACATTATTTGTCATTTTTCCTCCTTATAGTACTGCCCAGTATCAGTGGCGGAACTAGCGAGCGGTGGGCCCATGTGCGACAAAATGCTTTGCCCCCCCCCCCCCATCTAAGTCCACCGCCTCAACCCTGGAGAGGATCTGGTGAGGGGGACCTGCTCAGGGCCAGGGAAATGGATACCTAGCAACAGTGCCGTAATTAGTCATTTTAGTGCTGTGTGTAAGAAACGGTATCGGAGCCCCGCTCCTCTATGTTAAACAGGGGCAGTGCGCGCCGCAGGTGCGCAAAAAAATTAGGGGCGTGGCTTCGTAGGGAAGGGGTGTGGCCACAAAATAATACCAATTCATATAACGGTGCACAGTAGTCTCCATTATTCAAATTACGCCGCACGGTAGTACTACACCAGGTAGAGACCCTTTTACACATTATGGCAGACAGCTTCCCCTTTTTTACACATTACGGCAGACAGCGTCCCCCTTTTTACACATTACGGCAGACAGTGTCCCCTTTTTACACATTACGGCAGACAGCGTGCCCTTTTTACACATTACGACAGACAGTGTGCCCTTTTTACACATTACGACAGACAGTGTCCCCTTTTTACACATTACGGCAGACAGCGTCCCGTTTTTTGCACATTACAGCAGACAACGTCCCATTTATTGCACATTACGGCAGACAGCGTCCCATTTTTTGCACATTACGGCAGACAGCGTCCCATTTTTTGCACATTACAGCAGACAACGTCCCATTTATTACACATTACGGCAGACAGCGTCCCATTTTTTGCACATCACGGCAGACAGCGTCCCATTTTTTGCACATTACAGCAGACAACGTCCCATTTATTACACATTACGGCAGACAGCGTCCCATTTTTTGCACATTACGGCAGACAGCGTCCCATTTTTTACACATTATGGCAAACAGGATAGATAGATAGATAGATAGATAGATAGATAGATAGATAGATAGATAGATAGATAGATAGATAGATAGAATAGGTATACTTACCGTTTCTGCTGGCTCAGGCGCCTCGGTTGTGTCTATGTTGCCTTCGTGCAAAGGACCTGGACGTACGCAACCCAGGCTCCTCTTGCAGCTTCTGGCAGGGGAGAAGGAGGAGGGGGGGTGGAGGAGGGAGCCGCAGCAGCGCTGTGTCATTGGTAGAAGCGCTGCTGCTGCTGGCCCTCTCCTTTACCATAGGCTGCCCTCCGCCGCTGTGAATGCTGGGATGCGACTGGCGCTAGTTCCGCCTCTGCCCAGTATACATTATGCAACATACTGCAATGGCCCTTACACATTATGCCACACACAATAATGCCCATGACACAATATGCACACACCGTAATGCCCCCGACACATTATGCCACACACCGTAATGCCTGTGACACATTATGCCAGGAATCGCAATGCCTGTTATACATTATGCAACACACTGCAATGCCCCTGATACATTATAGCACATACAATGCCTGTGACACATTATGCCACACTGCAATGACCCTGAGACATTATACCACATACCACAATGCCCGTGATATAGTATACAACACACCGTAATGCCTGACACATACCGCAATGCCCGTTATACCCTATGCCACACACCGCAATGCCCGTTATACATTATGCCACACTGCAATGACCCTGAGACATTATACCACATACCACAATGCCCGTGATATAGTATACAACACACCGTAATGCCTGACACATTATGACACACACCGCAATGTCCGTGATACATTATGCCACACACTGCAATGACCCTGAGACATTATACCACATATCACAATGCCCGTGATATAGTATACCATACACCGTAATGCCTGTGACACATACCGCAATGCCCGTTATACCCTATGCCACACACCGCAATGCCCGTTATACATTATGCCACACTGCAATGCCCCTGAGACATTATACCACATACCACAATGCCTGTGATATAGTATGCCACACACCGTAATGCCTGTGACACATTATGACACACACCGCAATGTCCGTGATACATTATGCCACACACCGTAATGCCCATTACACATTAAGTCCTACAGTAAGGCTTCTAATTACTTTTAAATTACCCGCTCGTTGCCAGGGGTTTTATGCTCTTGGTTCCATGCACGGTGACAAGGATTTTCATGCTCAGGGTGTCATGCTCGTTGCCAGGGGTTTCATGCACTGGGTGTCATGCTCGTTGCTAGGGGGTAGTGCTTGTTGCTAGGGCTGTGCTCCCAGTGCCACATCTGTCCCCAGTGCCAAATATTCCCCCACGGTGCCAGGTACTCACATGCCCCCAGTGCCAAATATAGCCCCCCCCCCATGTGCCAGGTATTCCCCCACAGTGCCAGGTACTCACGTGCCCCCAGTGCCAAATATAGCCCCCCCCCACGCCCCCCATGTGCCAGGTACACATACACCCCCCCCCCCAGTGCCATATATGCCCCCTCAGTGCCACATATGCTCCCCCAGTGCTACCCCCCCCCCCGCGCGCTCCCCCGCTCCTGTGAAGGAGGGACACGGAGGGCACAGCGCGCGCCTCTCCTGTGTCCCTCCTGGGTCTCCGGCGGGTCTGTTAAAGGAAGTGCCGGTTCGTGAGCCAATCAGAGCCCACGAACGACACTTCCTTTATTAGACCCGCCGGAGACGCAGGAGGGACACAGGAGAGGCGCGCGCTGTGCCCTCCGTGTCCCTCCTTACAGCAGGGAGGGTTAGTGAGAACAGATTGACATGTGGACGCTCGTCTGCATGTCAATCTGCTCTAAATCAGTGGCAGCGCCCCCGCAGCCCCTCGCCCCCAAGCCACCGCGAGGGCTGCGGTGGCAGTAGTTACGCCACTGAGTCCCTACATTTTTTTCCTTAAAATAAAGATTTTCTCTACCTTTTCACCTTCTCAGGGGGGTGCAAACAAAAACAGGCCAAGTTACTTTGAAAAAGAAGTGCGAGTTTGAAATTGAATTACGAATGTAATTCATCATGCGGATTTGCTGTGATTTCACCTCGCCGGACCGCACTTGCACCTACAGTAATTGAATTCCCCCCCAAATTCCTGGTATAGAACAGAAGGGTATGGGACTCAGAGTCGACAGTGTCTAGGTCGACACCCATTATGTCGACAGCTATTGGTCGACAGTGGCTAGGCCGACACTAGAAATAGGTCGACATGACCATTAGGTCGACGTGAACAAGGTCAACATGAGTTTT
This sequence comes from Pseudophryne corroboree, assembly GCF_028390025.1. Classification (NCBI taxonomy): domain Eukaryota; kingdom Metazoa; phylum Chordata; class Amphibia; order Anura; family Myobatrachidae; genus Pseudophryne; species Pseudophryne corroboree. Next base: position 323,743,735 of record NC_086454.1, read on the forward strand.
TAATTTTTTTTGGTGTCGTTTTCTCCATAAAGTGACCGGGAACCCTAACTAGTGCACTGTGTCCCCTCACATGGCTCGCGGCTCTGGGCAGGTTACCGTTCCCAATCGTAGTCCACGTGGATCGTAAAGTATGAAAAAGTTCACAAAAAAGAAAAAAAATTAGAAAAACTCATTTCGACCTTTTTGCATGTTGACCTTGTTCATGTCAACCTAATGGTCATGTCGACATTTTTCTGGTGTCGACCTATTCACTGTCGACCAATGGGTGTCGACCTAAGTGGTGTCGACCCAGTGTCTGGACACCAGAACAGAAAGTAACATCCTCCTAAGCCACTTTACAATGGTGACAGCTTGTAGCGCGGTTTCGGTATGAATGGTCGACCATGTTATGGTCGACAGTCATTAGGTCGACCACTATTGGTCGACATTGACATGGTCGACATGGACACATGGTCGACACATGAAAATGGTCGCCACATGAAAGGTCGACATATGAAAAGGTCGACATGCATTTTTTTACTTTTTTTGGAGTCGGTTTTTGCGTAAAGTGACTGGGAACCCCAATTAGTGCACCGCGTCCCCTCGCATGGCTCGCTTCGCTCGCCATGCTTCGGGCATGGTGCCTTCGCTCCGCTACCGCTTCGCTCGGCACACTTTACCGTTCCAATCGTAGTCCATGTGGATCGTAAAGTATGGAAAAGTTCCCCAAAAGAAAAAAAGTTAAAAAACTCATGTCGGCCTTTTCATGTGTCGACCTTTCATGCGTCGACCATTTTCATGTGTCGACCATGTGTCCATGTCGACCATGTCAATGTCGACAAATAGTGGTCGACCTAATGACTGTCGACCATAACATGGTCGACCATGTGAACGGATACCTTGTAGCACAGGGATTGGACAGATTTAAATAAAACACTTTAGTTTTAAGTAGAGATGTGCACTTGAAATTTTTCGGGTTTTGTGTTTTGGTTTTGGGTTCGGTTCCGCGACCGCATTTTGGCAAAACCTCACCAAATTTTTTTTGTCGGATTCGGGTGTGTTTTGGATTCGGGTGTTTTTTTCCAAAAAACCTAAAAAACAGCTTAAATCATAGAATTTGGGGGTCATTTTGATCCCAAAGTATTATTAACCCAAAAACCATAATTTCCACTCATTTTCAGTCTATTCTGAATACCTCACACCTCACAATATTATTTTTAGTCCTAAAATTTGCACCGAGGTCGCTGGATGACTAAGCTAAGCGACCCTAGTGGCCGACACAAACACCTGGCCCATCTAGGAGTGGCACTGCAGTGTCACGCAGGATGGCCCTTCCAATAAACACTCCCCAAACAGCACATGACGCAAAGAAAAAAAGAGGCGCAATGAGGTAGCTGTGTGAGTAAGATAAACGACCCTAGTGGCCGACACAAACACCTGGCCCATCTAGGAGAGGCACTGCAGTGTCACGCAGGATGGCCCTTCCAAAAAACACTCCCCAAACAGCACATGACGCAAAGAAAAAAAGAGGCGCAATGAGGTAGCTGTGTGAGTAAGATAAGCGACCCTAGTGGCCGACACAAACACCTGGCCCATCTAGGAGTGGCACTGCAGTGTCACGCAGGATGGCCCTTCCAAAAAACACTCCCCAAACAGCACATGACGCAAAGAAAAAAAGAGGCGCAATGAGGTAGCTGTGTGAGTAAGATAAGCGACCCTAGTGGCCGACACAAACACCTGGCCCATCTAGGAGTGGCACTGCAGTGTCATGCAGGATGGCCCTTCCAAAAAACACTCCCCAAACAGCACATGACGCAAAGAAGAAAAAAAGAGGCGCAATGAGGTAGCTGTGTGAGTAAGCTAAGCGACCCTAGTGGCCGACACAAACACCTGGCCCATCTAGGAGTGGCACTGCAGTGTCATGCAGGATGGCCCTTCCAAAAAACACTCCCCAAACAGCACATGACGCAAAGAAAAAAAGAGGCGCAATGAGGTAGCTGTGTGAGTAAGCTAAGCGACCTTAGTGGCCGACACAAACACCTGGCCCATCTAGGAGTGTCACTGCAGTGTCACGCAGGATGGCCCTTCCAAAAAACACTCCCCAAACAGCACATGACGCAAAGAAGAAAAAAAGAGGCGCAATGAGGTAGCTGTGTGAGTAAGCTAAGCGACCCTAGTGGCCGACACAAACACCTGGCCCATCTAGGAGTGGCACTGCAGTGTCACGCAGGATGGCCCTTCCAAAAAACACTCCCCAAACAGCACATGACGCAAAGAAGAAAAAAAGAGGCGCAATGAGGTAGCTGTGTGAGTAAGCTAAGCGACCCTAGTGGCCGACACAAACACCTGGCCCATCTAGGTGTGGCACTGCAGTGTCACGCAGGATGGCCCTTCCAAAAAACACTCCCCAAACAGCACATGACGCAAAGAAAAAAAGAGGTGCAATGAGGTAGCTGTGTGAGTAAGCTAAGCGACCCTAGTGGCCGACACAAACACCTGGCCCATCTAGGAGTGGCACTGCAGTGTCACGCAGGATGGCCCTTCCAAAAAACACTCCCCAAACAGCACATGACGCAAAGAAAAAAAGAGGCGCAATGAGGTAGCTGTGTGAGTAAGATAAGCGACCCTAGTGGCCGACACAAACACCTGGCCCATCTAGGAGTGGCACTGCAGTGTCACGCAGGATGGCCCTTCCAAAAAACACTCCCCAAACAGCACATGACGCAAAGAAGAAAAAAAGAGGCGCAATGAGGTAGCTGTGTGAGTAAGCTAAGCGACCCTAGTGGCCGACACAAACACCTGGCCCATCTAGGAGTGGCACTGCAGTGTCACGCAGGATGGCCCTTCCAAAAAACACTCCCCAAACAGCACATGACGCAAAGAAGAAAAAAAGAGGCGCAATGAGGTAGCTGTGTGAGTAAGCTAAGCGACCCTAGTGGCCGACACAAACACCTGGCCCATCTAGGTGTGGCACTGCAGTGTCACGCAGGATGGCCCTTCCAAAAAACACTCCCCAAACAGCACATGACGCAAAGAAAAAAAGAGGTGCAATGAGGTAGCTGTGTGAGTAAGCTAAGCGACCCTAGTGGCCGACACAAACACCTGGCCCATCTAGGAGTGGCACTGCAGTGTCACGCAGGATGGCCCTTCCAAAAAACACTCCCCAAACAGCACATGACGCAAAGAAAAAAAGAGGCGCAATGAGGTAGCTGTGTGAGTAAGATAAGCGACCCTAGTGGCCGACACAAACACCTGGCCCATCTAGGAGTGGCACTGCAGTGTCACGCAGGATGGCCCTTCCAAAAAACACTCCCCAAACAGCACATGACGCAAAGAAGAAAAAAAGAGGCGCAATGAGGTAGCTGTGTGAGTAAGCTAAGCGACCCTAGTGGCCGACACAAACACCTGGCCCATCTAGGAGTGGCACTGCAGTGTCACGCAGGATGGCCCTTCCAAAAAACACTCCCCAAACAGCACATGACGCAAAGAAAAAAAGAGGCGCAATGAGGTAGCTGTGTGAGTAAGATAAGCGACCCTAGTGGCCGACACAAACACCTGGCCCATCTAGGAGTGTCACTGCAGTGTCACGCAGGATGGCCCTTCCAAAAAACACTCCCCAAACAGCACATGACGCAAAGAAAAAAAGAGGCGCAATGAGGTAGCTGTGTGAGTAAGATAAGCGACCCTAGTGGCCGACACAAACACCTGGCCCATCTAGGAGTGGCACTGCAGTGTCACGCAGGATGGCCCTTCCAAAAAACACTCCCCAAACAGCACATGACGCAAAGAAAAAAAGAGGCGCAATGAGGTAGCTGTGTGAGTAAGCTAAGAGACCCTAGTGGCCGACACAAACACCTGGCCCATCTAGGAGTGGCACTGCAGTGTCACGCAGGATGGCCCTTCCAAAAAACACTCCCCAAACAGCACATGACGCAAAGAAAAAAAGAGGCGCAATGAGGTAGCTGTGTGAGTAAGATAAGCGACCCTAGTGGCCGACACAAACACCTGGCCCATCTAGGAGTGGCACTGCAGTGTCACGCAGGATGGCCCTTCCAAAAAACACTCCCCAAACAGCACATGACGCAAAGAAGAAAAAAAGAGGCGCAATGAGGTAGCTGTGTGAGTAAGCTAAGCGACCCTAGTGGCCGACACAAACACCTGGCCCATCTAGGAGTGGCACTGCAGTGTCACGCAGGATGGCCCTTCCAAAAAACACTCCCCAAACAGCACATGACGCAAATAAAAATGAAAGAAAAAAGAGGTGCAAGATGGAATTGTCCTTGGGCCCTCCCACCCACCCTTATGTTGTATAAACAGGACATGCACACTTTAACCAACCCATCATTTCAGTGACAGGGTCTGCCACACGACTGTGACTGAAATGACGGGTTGGTTTGGACCCCCACCGAAAAAGAAGCAATTAATCTCTCCTTGCACAAACTGGCTCTACAGAGGCAAGATGTCCACCTCATCATCATCCTCCGATATATCATCGTGTACATCCCGCTCCTCACAGATTATCAATTCGTCCCCACTGGAATCCACCATCTCAGCTCCCTGTGTACTTTGTGGAGGCAATTGCTGCTGGTCAATGTCTCCACGGAGGAATTGATTATAATTCATTTTAATGAACATCATCTTCTCCACATTTTCTGGAAGTAACCTCGTACGCCGATTGCTGACAAGGTGAGCGGCGGCACTAAACACTCTTTCGGAGTACACACTTGTGGGAGGGCAACTTAGGTAGAATAAAGCCAGTTTGTGCAAGGGCCTCCAAATTGCCTCTTTTTCCTGCCAGTATAAGTACGGACTGTCTGACGTGCCTACTTGGATGCGGTCACTCATATAATCCTCCACCATTCTTTCAATGGTGAGAGAATCATATGCAGTGACAGTAGACGACATGTCCGTAATCGTTGTCAGGTCCTTCAGTCCGGACCAGATGTCAGCATCAGCAGTCGCTCCAGACTGCCCTGCATCACCGCCAGCGGGTGGGCTCGGAATTCTGAGCCTTTTCCTCGCACCCCCAGTTGCGGGAGAATGTGAAGGAGGAGATGTTGACAGGTCGCGTTCCGCTTGACTTGACAATTTTGTCACCAGCAGGTCTTTGAACCCCAGCAGACTTGTGTCTGCCGGAAAGAGAGATCCAAGGTAGGTTTTAAATCTAGGATCGAGCACGGTGGCCAAAATGTAGTGCTCTGATTTCAACAGATTGACCACCCGTGAATCCTTGTTAAGCGAATTAAGGGCTCCATCCACAAGTCCCACATGCCTAGCAGAATCGCTCCCTTTTAGCTCCTCCTTCAATGCCTCCAGCTTCTTCTGCAAAAGCCTGATGAGGGGAATGACCTGACTCAGGCTGGCAGTGTCTGAACTGACTTCACGTGTGGCAAGTTCAAAAGGTTGCAGAACCTTGCACAACGTTGAAATCATTCTCCACTGCGCTTGAGACAGGTACATTCCACCTCCTATATCGTGCTCAATTGTATAGGCTTGAATGGCCTTTTGCTGCTCCTCCAACCTCTGAAGCATATAGAGGGTTGAATTCCACCTCGTTACCACTTCTTGCTTCAGATGATGGCAGGGCAGGTTCAGGCGTTTTTGGTGGTGCTCCAGTCTTCTGTACGTGGTGCCTGTACGCCGAAAGTGTCCCGCAATTCTTCTGGCCACCGACAGCATCTCTTGCACGCCCCTGTCGTTTTTAAAAAAATTCTGCACCACCAAATTCAAGGTATGTGCAAAACATGGGACGTGCTGGAATTTGCCCATATTTAATGCACACACAATATTGCTGGCGTTGTCCGATGCCACAAATCCACAGGAGAGTCCAATTGGGGTAAGCCATTCCGCGATGATCTTCCTCAGTTGCCGTAAGAGGTTTTCAGCTGTGTGCGTATTCTGGAAACCGGTGATACAAAGCGTAGCCTGCCTAGGAAAGAGTTGGCGTTTGCGAGATGCTGCTACTGGTGCCGCCGCTGCTGTTCTTGTGGCGGGAGTCCATACATCTACCCAGTGGGCTGTCACAGTCATATAGTCCTGACCCTGCCCTGCTCCACTTGTCCACATGTCCGTGGTTAAGTGGACATTGGGTACAACTGCATTTTTTAGGACACTGGTGACTCTTTTTCTGACGTCCGTGTACATTCTCTGTATCGCCTGCCTAGAGAAGTGGAACCTAGATGGTATTTGGTAACGGGGGCACACTACCTCAAGAAATTGTCTAGTTCCCTGTGAACTAACGGCGGATACCGGACGCACGTCTAACACCAACATAGTTGTCAAGGCCTCAGTTATCCGCTTTGCAACAGGATGACTGCTGTGATATTTCATCTTCCTCGCAAAGGACTGTTGGACAGTCAATTGCTTGGTGGAAGTAGTAAAAGTGGGCTTACGACTTCCCCTCTGGGATGACCATCGACTCCCAGCAGCAACAACAGCAGCGCCAGCAGCAGTAGGCGTTACACGCAAGGATGCATCGGAGGAATCCCAGGCAGGAGAGGACTCGTCAGAATTGCCAGTGACATGGCCTGCAGGACTATTGGCATTCCTGGGGAAGGAGGAAATTGACACTGAGGGAGTTGGTGGGGTGGTTTGCGTGAGCTTGGTTACAAGAGGAAGGGATTTACTGGTCAGTGGACTGCTTCCGCTGTCGCCCAAAGTTTTTGAACTTGTCACTGACTTATTATGAATGCGCTGCAGGTGACGTATAAGGGAGGATGTTCCGAGGTGGTTAACGTCCTTACCCCTACTTATTACAGCTTGACAAAGGCAACACACGGCTTGACAAATGTTGTCCGCATTTCTGTTGAAATACTTCCACACCGAAGAGCTGATTTTTTTGGTATTTTCACCAGGCATGTCAACGGCCTTATTCCTCCCACGGACAACAGGTGTCTCCCCGGGTGCCTGACTTAAACAAACCACCTCACCATCAGAATCCTCCTTGTCAATTTCCTCCCCAGCGCCAGCAACACCCATATCCTCCTCATCCTGGTGTACTTCAACACTGACATCTTCAATCTGACTATCAGGAACTGGACTGCGGGTGCTCCATCCAGCACTTGCAGGGGGCGTGCAAATGGTGGAAGGCGCAAGCTCTTCACGTCCAGTGTTGGGAAGGTCAGGCATCGCAACTGACACAATTGGACTCTCCTTGTGGATTTGGGATTTCGAAGAACGCACAGTTCTTTGCGGTGCTTTTGCCAGCTTGAGTCTTTTCATTTTTCTAGCGAGAGGCTGAGTGCTTCCATCCTCATGTGAAGCTGAACCACTAGCCATGAACATAGGCCAGGGCCTCAGCCGTTCCTTGCCACTCCGTGTGGTAAATGGCATATTGGCAAGTTTACGCTTCTCCTCCGACAATTTGATTTTAGATTTTGGAGTCCTTTTTTTACTGATATTTGGTGTTTTGGATTTTACATGCTCTGTACTATGACATTGGGCATCGGCCTTGGCAGACGACGTTGCTGGCATTTCATCGTCTCGGCCATGACTAGTGGCAGCAGCTTCAGCACGAGGTGGAAGTGGATCTTGATCTTTCCCTAATTTTGGAACCTCAACATTTTTGTTCTCCATATTTTAATAGGCACAACTAAAAGGCACCTCAGGTAAACAATGGAGATGGATGGATACTAGTATACTTATGGATGGACGAGCGACTGCCGACACAGAGGTAGCTACAGCCGTGGACTACCGTACTGTGTCTGCTGCTAATATAGACTGGATGATAATGAGATGAAATTAATATATATATATATATATATATATATAATATCACTAGTACTGCAGCCGGACAGGTATATATATTTATTATGTAATGACTGATGACGGACCTGCTGGACACTGTCAGCTCAGCAGCACCGCAGACTGCTACAGTAAGCTACTATAGTAGTATGTATCAAGAAGAAAGAGAAAAAAAAAACACATGGGTAGGTGGTATACAATTATGGATGGACCAGCGACTGCCGACACAGAGGTAGCTACAGCCGTGGACTACCGTACTGTGTCTGCTGCTAATATAGACTGGATGATAATGAGATGAAATTAATATATATATATATAATATCACTAGTACTGCAGCCGGACAGGTATATATATTTATTATGTAATGACTGATGACGGACCTGCTGGACACTGTCAGCTCAGCAGCACCGCAGACTGCTACAGTAAGCTACTATAGTAGTATGTATCAAGAAGAAAGAGAAAAAAAAAAACACGGGTAGGTGGTATACAATTATGGATGGACCAGCGACTGCCGACACAGAGGTAGCTACAGCCGTGGACTACCGTACTGTGTCTGCTGCTAATATAGACTGGATGATAATGAGATGAAATTAATATATATCTCCTATATAATAGCCCAGATCTGTGACTTTGTGACTCATTTGCTAACGCTGGGCGGAGTCACAACACTGGGCGGAGTTAGTCAAATGAGTCACAGATCTGGGCAAATCTATAGGAGACTAGGAGCAGAAGCAGATAGTATGGGCATGGCACAGGCAAGGGTGCATACCTCCCACCTTTATTCAGGCAGACAGGGGTGCATACCTCCCAGCGGCGAAAAGGGGGCGTGGCTTCACGGGAGGGCCCCCGTTTTGTCAGTGAGGGGGCATGCCCAGCGCTCTGTGTGCTGCTGGCATGCCTCCAGGGGCGGATTATGAGTCCGGGGGGTCCAGGGCACTTGAGACAGGGGAGCCCTATCTCATTGCTGTGCCTGCAGTGGGGTTGGGGGCGTGGCCTAATCGCGGGACGCGTGGCCACGCCCCTTATGCAAATTTCAGGATTTTTTTTTTTTTTTTTTTTTTTTTAATGGAATTTTGGCCCCTCAGCTAGGGCTACATCCAGAGGAGGTGGTCGCTCCCCCCTACACACCCGCACAGGCAGAAGAAAGCAGGGAGACTGCTGCCTCCCTGCAACACCACAGAACTGCCAACACGCATCAGCGTGTGCTGACTGTAGCACAATGCTGCCGCTGTTGCTGGCAGGACGGGGGAGCTTCTGAGCTGGGACAGAGCTACTCCAGCCGGGGGCCCCCCTAAAACTGTGGGGCCCACGGTACGTACCCCCTGGCCCCCCCACCCTTAATCCGGCTCTGCTGCCGGAACCCCGGGACAGTTGGGAGGTGTGGGGGTGTGTGAGGGGGTATGCCGTACAGCCAGACGGGCACCGGCTCACTGTGTGCTTGACCCCCCACATCAGCATACTCTTTGGCGCGGAGGAGCGTCACTTTCTAGCACACTCCGCGCTTCTTAGCTGCAGTTTTGTGGGGCACTTGCCACTGTGCAGGTTCCGTACTGCCTCTGTTATCTCCAGCCCCGGCAACCCCACCACTAGCTGCAGTGCTGCCACCCGCAGTGAGGTCCGCCCAGTTCCTTCACACACTTTAGCCAGCGGGTAGCGCTGCAGAAGTCCGAGCTGCTTGCAGGCTCCGACCCCCTCCTCCCTCCAGCCGCAGCGTCTCCTGGGAGCTAACCAGTCCAGCTGCAGCGTCTCCTGGGAGCTAACCAGTCACTCCCAGTCTCCCCTTACCACAGTGCCCAGCAGCCGCCGCGTGCATGCTATGACCCCTCCTCCCTCCAGCCGCAGCGTCTCCTGGGGGTTAACCAGTCACTCCCAGTCTCCCCTTACCACAGTGCCCGGCAGCTGCGCGAGGTCTGCAGTGTGTGACTGAGGAGCGGGGAGGGATGCTGACGGGCAGAGGAAGCAGGACTCCAGCTTGAGAGAGTCAGCCATGCCAAGTCTCCACCAGCAGCAGATCCCAACAGGTTGGAGTGGAACAGCAGCAGCCAGCAGCAGTGACTCCGGTAATACACATCTATCTGTCACCACTGTTTTGTCCCTAATACCAATCTCTCCCGTGCCCTGTGTTCTGTCATGTCCCTGTCACCCCTGGCCTTGCCCTGTCACCCTTATCCTGGCCCTTTCACTCTTATGCTGGCCCTGTTACCCCTATCCTGGTCCTGTCACCCCTGTGCTTGCCCTGTCAACCCTATACTGGCCCTGTCACCCCTGTCCTGGTCCTGCCGCCCCTACCCTGGTCCTGTCACCCCTATCCTGTCCCTGTCATTTCTGTCCTAGCCCCGTCACCCCTGTTCTGGCCCCGTCACCCCTGTTCTGACACTGTCACCCCTGTCCTGACCCCGTCACCCCTGTTCTGACCCTGTCACTCCTGTCCTGGCCCTGTTACTGCATGCCCTCCAACTACCTTTTTGGCATGTACAGTACCCGCAGCGCCTCCAGAGCCCTCCTCAATGCACCACACCTCCGCACCTTCCCCTCCACCACATGCGGCACTCCACCCCTCCCCCACATGCTATGCCTCCAGACCCCCTACACCACCCGTGGCTCCCACTCCTACGCCCCTCCACCACCCACAGCACCTCCAGACCCCCTCCACCATCCACCCCCCATACCCTACACCAATCCGCAACATCCCCGCACCTGCCCCTCTGCCACCCGTGGCACCCCTGCCACTCCCCCACCTACAGTGCCTCCGGACCCCTCCCCCACCTGCAGCCCCCACTCCTCTGCCCCTCCCCCACCCGCAGCACCTCCCGACCCCTCCCCATCCGGCCCCCGCTTCCGCCCCCTCCACCCGCAGCATCTACAGACACCCTCCCCCATCGCAGTCCCCCCCGCACCCGCTACATTCTGTACATCGTGCCCTGCACGTGCTGTTCACGCCGTCGCAAGGGGCTGCGCCTCCTTCACCATCGCACGCCCTTTCATTGTGCAATATTTAACCACTAACAAAGGAATGCAGGTAATACTCCATATAATACAAATATTGAACCCCAGAAAGGCATGCAAGGGTTAAGGGGGCGTAGCCCCTTGCGACGGTGTGAAGAGCGCCCGTAGGGCGCGATGAAGCACCTAGTATATATATAATATCACTAGTACTGCAGCCGGACAGGTATATATATTTATTATGTAATGACTGATGACGGACCTGCTGGACACTGTCAGCTCAGCAGCACCGCAGACTGCTACAGTAAGCTACTATAGTAGTATGTATCAAGAAGAAAGAGAAAGAAAAAAAACACGGGTAGGTGGTATACAATTATGGATGGACCAGCGACTGCCGACACAGAGGTAGCTACAGCCGTGGACTACCGTACTGTGTCTGCTGCTAATATAGACTGGATGATAATGAGATGAAATTAATATATATATATATATATATATATATATAATATCACTAGTACTGCAGCCGGACAGGTATATATATTTATTATGTAATGACTGATGACGGACCTGCTGGACACTGTCAGCTCAGCAGCACCGCAGACTGCTACAGTAAGCTACTATAGTAGTATGTATCAAGAAGAAAGAGAAAAAAAAAAAACACGGGTAGGTGGTATACAATTATGGATGGACCAGCGACTGCCGACACAGAGGTAGCTACAGCCGTGGACTACCGTACTGTGTCTGCTGCTAATATAGACTGGATGATAATGAGATGAAATTAATATATATATATATATAATATCACTAGTACTGCAGCCGGACAGGTATATATATTTATTATGTAATGACTGATGACGGACCTGCTGGACACTGTCAGCTCAGCAGCACCGCAGACTGCTACAGTAAGCTACTATAGTAGTATGTATCAAGAAGAAAGAGAAAAAAAAAACATGGGTAGGTGGTATACAATTATGGATGGACCACCGACTGCCGACACAGAGGTAGCTACAGCCGTGGACTACCGTACTGTGTCTGCTGCTAATATAGACTGGATGATAATGAGATGAAATTAATATATATATATATATATATATAATATCACTAGTACTGCAGCCGGACAGGTATATATATTTATTATGTAATGACTGATGACGGACCTGCTGGACACTGTCAGCTCAGCAGCACCGCAGATTGCTACAGTAAGCTACTATAGTAGTATGTATCAAGAAGAAAGAAAAAAAAAAAACACGGGTAGGTGGTATACAATTATATATATATTATATACAATTATATATATATATATATATATATATTAAACTGGTGGTGATTAATTAAACTGGTGGTCAGGTCACTGGTCACACTATCAGCAACTTGCAAGTAGTACTCCTAAGCAGACAATCACAATATATACTGGTGGTCAGTGTGGTCACAATGGCAGTGTGGCACTCTGGCAGCAAAAGTGTGCACTGTACGTTAAAATATGTACTCCTGCTCTCAGACTCTAACTGCTCCCTACTGTTTCCCCCACAAGTCAGATATACAGTCACACTATCACTTCAGCAAGTAGTAGTACTCCTCCTAATGCTCCCCAAAATTACTAAAGTAAATAAATAATACTGTGTCTCTCTCTACTCTAGTCTCACTCTCTATAAACGGAGAGGACGCCAGCCACGTCCTCTCCCTATCAATCTCAATGCACGTGTGAAAATGGCGGCGACGCGCGGCTCCTTATATAGAATCCGAGTCTCGCGATAGAATCCGAGCCTCGCGAGAATCCGACAGCGGGATGATGACGTTCGGGCGCGCTCGGGTTAACCGAGCAAGGCGGGAAGATCCGAGTCGCTCGGACCCGTGTAAAAAAACCTGAAGTTCGGGCGGGTTCGGTTTCCGAGGAACCGAACCCGCTCATCTCTAGTTTTAAGTCTGTAATTTCTCTCAGTAATCCACAGAGTTTACTGTAACGCCTGTGGCTCTTCAGAGGCTTCGTCCCCTCGCTGGGATTCCTGGGATAGAGTCAGGGCAAGGTAATATAACATCTGTGCACAGTGTAACCCTAAGTGACGGATGAGTGGGAGATGAGATTCTCTAGTCAGACTTACAATATGGGCCCTCATTCCGAGTTGTTCGCTCGATAAAAATCTTCGCATTGCAGCGATTTTCCGCTTAATGCGCATGCGTAATGTTCGCACTGCGACTGCGCCAAGTAAATTTGCTATGCACTTAGTAATTTTACTCACGGCTTTTTCATCGTTCTGGCGATCGTAATGTGATTGACAGGAAATGGGTGTTACTGGGCGGAAACAGGCCGTTTTATGGGCGTGTGGGAAAAAACGCTACCGTTTCCGGAAAAAACGCAGGAGTGGCCGAAGAAACGGAGGAGTGTCTGGGCGAATGCTGGGTGTGTTTGTGACGTCAAACCAGGAACGACAAGCAGTGAAATGATCGCAGATGCCGAGTAAGTCTGGAGCTACTCAGAAACTGCTACGAGGTGTGTAATCGCAATATTGCGAATACATCGTTCGCAATTTTAAGATGCTAAGATTCACTCCCAGTAGGCGGCGGCTTAGCATGAGCAAATCTGCTAAAATCCGCTTGCGAGAGAACAACTCGGAATGACCTCCATGATTCCTTAATCTCAGAAGTTTTGCATAGAGGAAAGCCTACACTGGCCTAATACCAGGGACGTGCATCTCTCATCCCTGCTGTCAGCTGTATAGTCAGCAAAAGCCTCACTCTCTGTCCAGGGATTGTCCCATTCATCAGATGCAGGAACGTGACAGGTTCTCAGTGGAGTGTGAGAGAGGAGAAAGCCTGTCCTGTCACTCCCCTGTAATATACACCTTCAGCGCAGACAATGGGGAGAGGAGACCACCTGAAAGAGGGGGCAGATTTACCTAAAGCCTCCCTGATCCTCGATTCAATGCTGGGATTATTTAAAATGTCAAATCCTCTTTTCATTCTATAGAGGATCTTCGGCGGCCTCTACCGTGACAAGGCTTTCTCAGGTAATGACTCCTGGAAAATGGCCACTGGAAGGGCCACATCTATCCTCTTGTTGTTGCATTGTTGTAATTTAGGGGTACATTTACTAAGCAGTGATAAGAGTGGAGAAGTGAGCCAGTGGAGAAGTTGCCCATGGCAACCAATCAGCACTGAAGTAACATCTATAATTTGCATACTATAAAATGATACAGAGCTGCTGATTGGTTGATGGGGAAATTTCTCCACTTGCTCATTTCTCCACTCTTATCACTGCTTAGTAAATGTTCCCCTTATTATTCTGTTTTCTTTATGTGTATTATATTCTGCCCCATTTTTATTTTATTATCCAGTTTACTACTTGAACTCTGTCATAAAAGACCTCCCAGCACTCACCAACCCCGTCATCGCCTGCTCACTCCCGCCCTACCTGCTGGTCTCCTCCTCCTGGATTCTCGTTCCGGCAGCAGGTGCTAAGGCAACCCCGCTCAGGCAGCTGTATGGATGCCTGTCCACCCACAGTGTGCTGTTCTGCTCCCATGCTGCCAGATGCTTTCTGGCCTGGAGATCCTGCGCTGCCTGACGCTGTGACCTGGCCCGATCCTCTGACCTTCCAGAGCCCCCTGCACTGCTGAGGAGACCTGGTCGGAGAGGAGGATCTTCGGGGCCAGTGTCCGTTCCACTGAGCGAGGACTCGTGGACCTGCCCATCAGGGTCATTTTCTTCGTAAAGTGACCGGGAACCCCAACTAGTGCACCGTGTCCCCTCGCATTGCTCGCTGCGCTTGCCATGCTTCGGGGGAAGGTTACTATTCCCATTCGTAGTCCACGTGGATCGTAATGTATGAAAAGTAAAAATAAATTGGAAATTTTTTGTGTGAAAAACTCATGACAACATTTAATGTGTCGACCTTTGCCACGTCGACCAAAAGACCATGTGGTCGGCCTAATGACTGTCAACCTAAATGTGGGCGACCTAAAGACCGGATACCATTAAAAATATACCAGCGCTTGCTGAATAAGATTTCTAAAGTTGGACGGTTTATATCAAGAACACAACAATTTATTAGGACAAATAATAAAAAAAAAATATATATATAATAATCCACAAATAAATAAGGAATAAATGATCATACGCAATATGAAAACATCAGTTCATAATGCCACTGGTCTTAATCCTATACATATCACCTGACTGGATTGGTACTCTCTCCAAAGTGTGTCCATAAGGTTAACTTCTAGTCCTTAGGGATCTATTTCCTAAGCCTTGTATGGAGATAAATTCGTTGGCGATAATGCACCAGCCAATCGGCTCCTAACTGTCATTTTTGCAAACCCAGCCTGTGACATGGCAGTTAGGAGCTGATTGGATGGGACATTATCTCCGTCGGATTTTATTTCCATCCAAGGCTTAGTAAATAGACCCCTTAGTTATATATAGGGGCGCCGACAGAACTGGCGGGCCCTGGTACAAGGAGGGGGTGTGGCCAAATAAAGGAGGCATGGCCAGATCCTTTCCATAAAAAAATAATAATCATATGTTCCGTGCGGCCACGAAGCCACGCAGGGAAAGAGAGGACAGACTGAGGCGTGTGCTGGGCTGGGGAGAGAGGCTGCTGCAGGAGCAGTCAGTTCTCTCTTTCCGTTCCCAGCTCTATGCAATGGGGGAGGAGGGGGCATCGGGACTCAGGCCCCTCCAACAGGCCCCCATTCGGCGCCAATGGTTGTATGGCCCAAATGTATTAAGTCTTAAAAAGTGATAAAGTGGAGATGGATTAAGGGACCGATTTATCACCATCCGCATCCTCAAATGCGGATAACAGGTGTTAAAATCAACCAAACTCTCAATAAGATTACTGACTACATCGCATGGACGTATCACGCTCTGTCCCTGCGGTGCCTCTCCACAGCATTGTCAGGGTATCTTATGTAAAAAAAATACCCAGAGTGTCTGCTGCACATGTGCCGCTGCCGGGGTGCCCCCCCATCCTTGCGACTACTAATCCCCACACATACTTACCCGGTGATCGGTGCTCTGGTGCGCTCCTCCATCTATGGTCACGTGATCTCCAGCACCTGCACTGTGTCCCAGCCATCTGACGTTGCAAACTGCTGCAAATGCCGCTTTACAGCATCAGATGACCAGGGTCAGAGTGCAGGACCCGGAGATCAGCTGACCGGAGCTGGAGGAGAGCACCGATCACTGGGGGATGTGAGTATACAGTATTATAAAAAGAAACAGTGATCATCTTATGTGTCCATCGGACACACAGAGCTGATCACCGGAGCCCGGTCCCTGCACAGCTTTCTCTGCCGGGGGGAATAGATTAGTGTCACCACCGGTCCCGAAGCGCAGCGAGGGGACACGCTGCGCTCGCCGACGGTATTCCAGCCGTCGGGATTACGGCATCGGTCTGCTGACATCATACTGGTTCTGTCCTAGGGGTCTCTAGGTGCACGCATCACAAGAGGACCCTGATAACAACATGAGAAAGTCTATCCCCGTAAAAAGGATGCAGATGGGATCTATAATTTTATTGTCAATTTTACATACAGTATTTCCTTATATAATATAATGATATAATATATATATATATATATATATACATATATATATATATATATAATGATATAATATATATAATATAGATGAGAAATGCCTTCTATTCTTGGGGGTCATTCCGACCCAATTGCTTACTGCAGTTTCGCGCAGTGCAGCGATCGGGTCGGAAATGCACGTGCGCCGGCGCATGCCATCCGTCGTTGCCTAGCGATCGCCTCTGAGGCAGAGGCGGTCACTGGGCGGGAGGGGGCTGGACGGCGGCATGGTCCGGCCAACGCAGGCGTAGCCGGACCATTGGAGGGGCGGTCCGCAGCGGCTGCGTGACGTCACACGCAGCTGCTGCGGGCCGGGGAGCGACGAGTAGCTCCCGGCCAGCACGCTAAAGCTGCGCTGGTCGGGAGCTACCCTTGAAGTGCAAAGGCATCGCCGCTGTGCGATGCCTTTGCACTTCTGCAGGAGGGGGAGGGGGGTGTTGCACTGACATGCGGGGCGGACTAGCCCTCTACTGGGCGTCCCCCCCGCATGTCAGTGTGAATGATCGTAGCTGTGTCCCCGAATCGACGGTAAATTAATTACGAATGTCGCCATGTTATTGCAGACTATCGCTGCTTATTATACTAAGATTTATTAAACAGATATATGAAAAGTGTATATACGATTTCCTAATCCCGCTTATCCTCTTGGAGCCTCGGTCTTATCCCAGGGATATTTACCTTCTGTGTGTGTTCATTTCTGGGGGAGAAAATGTGGTATACGATTACAGTCTGGGCTGTATTAACGTCGTAGACCAGTGGTTCTCAGTCATTTCCAACCTGGGTACCCCCATGTAGCCCATTTGCGCTATTTGTACCCCTGATATCTGCAAAGCAATACATAAATGTTTAGGCACTGCTATATATAGAATGTGCTAGAATAAGGCACAAGGGGGTCATTCCGAGTTGATCGTAGCTGTGCTAAATTTATTCAGGTTTGTTAGCAGACCAAAACAGTTAGCAATTGTGCGTTTTCGGCTTTCGCACAGCGGGAGATCAGGTCTGAACTGCGCATCGGCAGGCAGAGGCGTTCGCTGGGCGGGAGAGGGCCGGCTGGCGCCGTTGGGCTGCCGTTTTTGGGGCACGGTCCAGGCAACGCTGCGACCCGGAGAGCAACGGGTAGCTCCCTGTCAGCACGCAGGAGCTGCGCTGGTAGGGAGCTACTCCTCAGGTTCAAAAGTATCGCCGCCATGCAACGCTTTTGTACCTGTGCGGCGGGGGGGGGGGGCATACCTCTGGGGCGGACTAGCCCTGTGCTGGGCATTCCCCTGAATGTCAGGGTGGCTGATCAGGTCTGAATTAGGCCCCATGTGCACTGCAGGGGGGGGGGGGGGGGGCAGATATAACATGTGCAGAGAGAGTTAGATTTGGGTGGGGTGTGTTCAAACTGAAATCTAAATTTCTGTGTAAAAAAAAGTAGCCAGTATTTACCCTGCACAGAAACAATATAACCCACCCAAATCTATCTCTCTCTGCACATGTTACTTCTGCCCCATCTGCTGTGCAACTTGATTTTACCCAGTTGTGTGCTTTTTTGGTTTGCTAACAAACCTGAATAACCCCCTTAGTGCAGTATGGACTGTCTCAATTTCAGTTTTTTTACTTTTTTGGCTTTTACATTTACATTGGTAGATGAGATTAGTAGCATTTTTATATGTGTAGACCTGCGTTTATTTTAGTGGTTTTGTTATTTAGTATGACAAAATGTGCATTAGTAAAAAAATAAAAATAAAAAAATTGTTAAAAAAACATTAATAATTAGTAAATTGATAATAAACAATCACTTTGCGGTTTGGAGCGCCTATATTAGCTGCTTGTGCTTAGTCCCTGTGCCACCTGACTCTTACACATACTGCTACAGGTTTTCTCTGGTATGTAGGCATTGTTTTGTAGATTAGAGAAACATCAAATCCATCTTTTACTTTATGACATCATTTTAAACAGCGTAACCTTGATTTATTTTCCTTACATAAACTCTAGCAGAAAGTTAACTAGGGCGAAAAAAATTACTTTTTACATATTATTAAATCAGATATCGCCATCTAGCGGTCAAAGTGCAGTATGATCTTTTGATGCTTCAGTTTATTATATTTCAATTAGAGATGTGAGGCGAGCACTTTTCATGTTTTGTGTTTTGGTTTTGGTTCTAATTATATGCAGAGAGAGTTAGATTTGGGTGGGGTGTATTCAAACTGAAATCTAAATTGCAGTGTAAAAATAAAGCAGCCAGTATTTACCCTGCACAGAAACAAAATAACCCACCCAAATCTAACTCTCTCTGCAAATGTTATATCTGCCCCCCCCCCCCTGCAGTGCACATGGTTTTGCCCAGTAGCTAACAAACTTGCTGCTGCGATCAACTCAGAATTGCCCCCTATATTGTTTTTAGGCCAAAAGGTTGCACTGAGGTGGCTGTATGACTAAGCTAAGTGACACAAGTGGGCGGCACAAACACCTGGCCCATCTAGGAGTGGCACTGCAGTGTCAGACAGGATGGCAGATTTAAAAAATAGGCCCCAAACGGCACATGATGCAAAGAAAAGAGAAAAAGAAGTGCACCAAGGCATAGTTACCTACTTTGCTGCCTCCTCCTCCGCGTTACATCAGGGTCGCGTCATCGTGACTCCGCCCCCCGCTGTGCTGTGCCGAGAAACGAGCCGCTGCATAGCGGGGGGCGGAGCTACGATGACGCGATTCAGCGCGAATCGCGTCATCGGACCCCCTCGGGCCGCCCGCTTGTTCTCTGCTGCGGGCGGCCGAGGGGGAAAGCGGGAGGCTTGCCCACCTTTCCGGGGGGCCGGGAGGGTCACCCGATTTTCGGGAGCCTCCCGGCCATTCCGGGAGGGTAGGCAAGTATGCACCAAGGTTGCTGTATGACTAAGCTAAGCAACACAACCACCTGGCCCATCTAGTAGTGGCATGCATTGGCTGAATGTCGGAAGTGGCCCGCAATTTTTCAGTCCACTGACTGCATCTCCTGCACGCCCCTGTCATGTTTCAAAAATTCTGCAATTGGTGGACTTATACAGCAGTACCCCTGGACTAATACAGCAGCACCCCTGGATTTATATGGCAGTGTCAGACAGGATGGCAGTTTAAAAAAACATGGCCCTCATTCCGAGTTGTTCGCTCGGTAAATTTCATCGCATCGCAGCGATTTTCCGCTTAGTGCGCATGCGCAATGTCCGCACTGCGACTGCGCCAAGTAAATTTGCTATGAAGTTAGGATTTTTACTCACGGCTTTTTCTTCGCTCAGGCGATCGTAGTGTGATTGACAGGAAATGGGTGTTTCTGGGCGGAAACAGGCCGTTTTATGGGCGTGTGGGAAAAAACGCTTCCGTTTCCGGAAAAAACGCAGGAGTGGCTGGAGAAACGGGGGAGTGTCTGGGCGAACGCTGGGTGTGTTTGTGACGTCAAACCAGGAACGACAAGCACTGAACTGATCGCAGATGCCGAGTAAGTCTGAAGCTACTCTGAAACTGCTACGAGGTGTGTAATCGCAATATTGCGAATACATCGTTCGCAATTTTAAGATGCTAAGATTCACTCCCAGTAGGCGGCGGCTTAGCGTGAGCAACTCTGCTAAAATCGCCTTGCGAGCGAACAACTCGGAATGACCTCCCATGCCCCAAACAGCACATGATGCAAAGATGAAAAAGAGGTTCACCAAAGTTGCTGTATGACTAAGGTGAGCAACACAAGTGTGCGGCGCAAACACCTGGCCCATCTAGGAGTGGCACTGCAGTGTCAGACAGGAGGGCAGATATTAAAAAAAGGCCCAAAAACAGCAAATCATGCAAAAATGTAAAAGAGGTGCAATGTGGTAGCTGTATGACTAAGCTAAGCAACACAAACAATTGGCCCATCTAGGAGTGGCATTGCAGTGTCAGACAGGAGGGCACTTAAAAAAAATAGTACCCAAACAGC
Organism: Pseudophryne corroboree; assembly: GCF_028390025.1. Lineage (NCBI taxonomy): Eukaryota > Metazoa > Chordata > Amphibia > Anura > Myobatrachidae > Pseudophryne > Pseudophryne corroboree. The sequence goes on from NC_086454.1 coordinate 323,763,901, forward strand.
ACATCATGCCAAGAAGTAAAAGAGGGGAATGAGCAGAGCCGGCCAGAGGCATAGGCAAACTAGGCAATTGCCTAGGGCATTTGATATGTCTAGGGACATCAGCAGCTTCTGCTGATTAAAATGATATGCAGCATGCCTATATTCTGTGTGTAGCATTTCATAAGCAGATACAGCCACAGTCTCACACAGAATATAGGCATGCTGCATATCATTTTAATCAGCAGAAGCTGCTTGTGCATCCTAGCCACATAGCAAGGCAAATAAGATGCATTTTCATAAAAGAAAGGTGTGCCTGATGTTAGCATTGAGGCAAGATTTATGAGGACACATCTGTATCCAAGCAGAGGCAGAGGTCACAGTGTTAGTGGCAGTGTGATTGCTGTGTGCATGTGAGTGGGTTGGTTGTGCAGTAGTGTTCGGAATATGTGTAAGGAGCATTATGTGTGTCATGTAAAAATGCATTAATAATGTGCAACATATGTGTAAGGGGCACTGTGTGTCATTATGTGTATAAGGGCATTAATAATATGCAGCATATGTGTAACAGGGTACTACTGTATGTGTGTCATTATGTGTATAGGGGCACTAATAATGTGTAGGGGCACCATATGTCATTATGTGTATAAGGGCATTAATAATGTGCGGCATATGTGTATGGGACATTATGTGTAAAAGGGCATTAATAAAGGTTGTCATAATGTGTAAGGCGCATTATGTTTATAAGGACATTAATAAGGTGTCTCATATGTGTAAGGGGCATTACTGTGTGGAATTATGTATATAAATGCATTACTAATGTGTGGCATTATGTGTATAAGGTGCTCTACTATGTGGCGTTGCATATAGAAAGGGCACTACTGTGTCATCTAATGTGAATAAAGAACAATAGGGTGTGGTGTAATGTGAATAAGGAGCAATTCAGTGTGACGTAATGTGAATAAGGGGCTCTATTGTGAGGAGTAACATTTATAAGGTAAAGTGATACTACTGTGGGATGTAATGTGAATTATGGACACTATCGCATGATCAAATGTGAATAAAGTTGCAGTACTGTGTGACGTAATTGGAATTGGGGTTACTATTGTGTGGCCATGCCCCTTGCCAGCAAAAACACACCCTTTTTTTGTCTGTGCACCAAATGTGCGAACTGTTCCTATTTAAAATATAGTGGGTCCAAACACCAAATTAAGGACTGCTATGGGTGAGTGGTGATGGTGCTGGGAAAGAGGTGCAAGGTCAGAGGTAGAACCAGCGGTGGTGCTAGGGGGCACCAGCCAAAATCTTGCCTAGGACATCATATTGGTTAGGGCCGGCTCTGGGAATGAGGTAGCTGTATGACTAAGCTAAGTGACACAAGTGTGTGGCACAAACACCTGGCCCATCTAGGGTTGGCACTGCAGTCCCACTGCACTAATGGCAGATACCAGACGCACGTCTAGCACCAGCATAGTTGTTATGGCCTCAGTAATCCGCTTTGCAACAGGGTATATATATATATATATACGGCAGTATCACTGGAATTATATGGCAGGATCACTGGATTTATATGGCAGGATCACTGGAATTATACGGCAGGATCACTGGAATTATACGGCAGTACCGATGGACATAGGGGGTAATTCTGAGTTGATCGCAGCAGGAACTTTGTTAGCAGTTGGGCAAAACCATGTGCACTGCAGGGGGGGCAGATATAACATGTGCAGAGAGAGTTAGATTTGGGTGTGGTGTGTTCAATCTGAAATCTAAATTGCAGTGTAAAAATAAAGCAGCCAGTATTTACCCTGCACAGAAACAAAATAACCCACCCAAATCATACTCTCTCTGCACATGTTATATCTGCCTCCCCTGCAGTGCACATAGTTTTGCCCAACTGCTAACAAAGTTCCTGCTGTGATCAACTCAGAATTACCCCCATATACGGCAGTATCAATGGACATATATGGCAGTATCACTGGACATATATACGGCAGTGTCACTGGACTGGATTTATACGCCAGTACCACTGGAATTATACGGCAGGATCACTGGAATTATACGGCAGGATCACTGGAATTATACGGCAGTACCGTTGGACATATACGGCAGTATCAATGGACATATATGGCAGGATCAATGGACATATATGGCAGTACCACTGGACTGGATTTATACGCCAGTACCACTGGAATTATATGTCAGGATCACTGGAATTATACGGCAGGATCACTGGACATATACAGCAGTATCAATGGACATATACGGCAGTATCACTGGATTTATATCGCAGGATCACTGGAATTATATGGCAGGATCACTGGACATATACGGCAGTATCACCGGACATATATGGCAGTATCACTTGACTGGATTTATATGCCAGTACCACTGGAATTATACGGCAGTATCACTGGACTGGATTTATACGCCAGTACCACTGGAATTATACGGCAGTATCAATGGACATATACGGCAGTATCACTGGACTGGATATATATGCCAGTACCACTGGAAATATACGGCAGGATCACTGGAATTATACGGCAGGATCACTGGATTTATATCGCAGGATCACTGGAATTATACGGCAGGATCACTGGACATATACGGCAGTATCAATGGACATATACGGCAGTATCACCGGACATATATAGCAGTATCACTGGACTGGATTTATACGCCAGTACCACTGGAATTTTACGGCAGTATCAATGGACATATGCGGCAGGATCACTGGAATTATACAGCAGGATCACTGGATTTATATCGCAGGATCACTGGAATTATACGGCAGGATCACTGGACATATACGGCAGTATCAATGGACATATACGGCAGTATCACCGGACATATATAGCAGTATCACTGGACTGGATTTATACGCCAGTACCACTGGAATTTTACGGCAGTATCAATGGACATATGCGGCAGTATCAATGGACATATAAGGTAGTATCAAAGGACATATATGGCAGTATCACTGGACATATACGGCAGTATCACTGGACTGGATTTATACGCCAGTGCCACTGGAATTATACGGCAGGATCACTGGAATTATACAGCAGGATCACTGGATTTATACTGCAGGATCACTGGATTTATACAGCAGGATTACTGGAATTATACTGCAGGATCACTGGAATTATACGGCAGGATCACTGGAATTATACGGTAGTACCGCTGGCCATATACGGCAGTATCAATGGACATATACGGCAGTATCACTGGACATATACGGCAGTATCACTGGACTGGATTTATACGCCAGTACCACTGGATTTATACGGCAGGATCACTGGATTTATACGGAAGTATTACTGGATTTATATGGCAGGATCACTGGCATTATACGGCAGGATCACTGGACATATACGGCATTATCACCGGACATATATGGCAGTATCACTGCACTGTACGCCAGTACCACTGGAATTATACGGCAGGATCACTGGAATTATATGGCAGGATCACTGGAATTATACGTCAGGGTCACTGGACATATACGGCAGTATCAATGGACATATACGGCAGTATCACTGGACATATACGGCAGTATCACTGGACTGGACTTATACGCCAGTACCACTGGAATTATACGGCAGGATCATTGGATTTATACGCCAGTACCACTGGAATTATACGGCAGGATCACTGGATTTATACGCCAGTACCACTGGAATTATACAACAGGATCACTGGATTTATACGGCAGTACAACTGGACATATACAGCAGTATCAATGGACATATACGGCAGTATCACTGGACATATACAGCAGTACCACTGGACATATACAGCAGCACAGGGACACCACCACTGGACTGATGCAGAACAACACAGCACCACTGCAATGGACTGGATTTATACAGCAGCAGGGGTGGGGAACCTTTTTTCTACCAAGGGCCATTTGGATATTTATAATATCCTTCGGGGGCCATACCAAAATTATCAACTTAAAAATTAGTCTGCCCCCAGTAGATATGACCCCTAGTAGCGCCGCTTACACACACACACACATTAAAATTATACGGCAGGATCACTGGAATTATACGGCAGGATCACTGGAATTATACGGTAGTACCGTTGGACATATACGGCAGTATCAATGGACATATATGGCAGGATCAATGGACATATATGGCAGTACCACTGGACTGGATTTATACGCCAGTACCACTGGAATTATATGTCAGGATCACTGGAATTTTACGGCAGGATCACTGGAATTATACGGCAGGATCACTGGAATTATACGGCAGGATCACTGGAATTATACGGCAGGATCACTGGATTTATATCGCAGGATCACTGGCATTATACGGCAGGATCACTGGACATATACGGCATTATCAATGGACATATACGGCAGTATCACCGGACATATATGGAGTATCACTTGACTGGATTTATACGCCAGTACCACTGGAATTATACGGCAGTATCAATGGACATATACGGCAGGATCACTGGAATTATACGTCAGGATCACTGGACATATACGGCAGTATCACCGGACATATATAGCAGTATCACTGGACTGGATTTATACGCCAGTACCACTGGAATTATACGGCAGTATCAATGGACATATACGGCAGTATCACTGCACTGGATTTATATGCCAGTACCACTGGAATTATACGGCAGGATCACTGGAATTATATGGCAGGATCACTGGAATTATACGGCAGGATCACTGGACATATACGGCAGTATCAATGGACATATACGGCAGTATCACCGGACATATATAGCAGTATCACTGGACTGGATTTATACGCCAGTACCACTGGAATTATATGGCAGTATCAATGGACATATACGGCAGTATCAATGGACATATAAGGCAGTATCAAAGGACATATATGGCAGTATCACTGGATTTATATCGCAGGATCACTGGAATTATACGGCAGAATCAATGGACATATACGGCAGTATCACCGGACATATATGGCAGTATCACTTGACTGGATTTATATGCCAGTACCACTGGAATTATACGGCAGTATCACTGGACTGGATTTATACGCCAGTACCACTGGAATTATACGGCAGTATCAATGGACATATACGGCAGTATCACTGGACTGGATTTATATGCCAGTACCACTGGAAATATACGGCAGGATCACTGGAATTTTACGGCAGGATCACTGGATTTATATTGCAGGATCACTGGAATTATACGGCAGGATCACTGGACATATACGGCAGTATCAATGGACATATACGGCAGTATCACCGGACATATATAGCAGTATCACTGGATTGAATTTATACGCCAGTACCACTGGAATTATACGGCAGTATCAATGGACATATACGGCAGTATCAATGGACATATAAGGCAGTATCAAAGGACATATATGGCAGTATCACTGGACATATACGGCAGTATCACTGGACTGGATTTATACGCCAGTGCCACTGGAATTATATGGCAGGATCACTGGAATTATACAGCAGGATCACTGGATTTATACAGCAGGATCACTGGATTTATACAGCAGGATTACTGGAATTATACTGCAGGATCACTGGAATTATACGGCAGGATCACTGGAATTATACGTCAGTACCGCTGGCCATATACGGCAGTACCGCTGGACATATACGGCAGTATCAATGGACATATACGGCAGTATCACTGGACATAAACGGCAGTATCACTGGACTGGATTTATACGCCAGTACCCCTGGATATATACGGCAGGATCACTGGATTTATACGGAAGGATTACTGGATTTATATGGCAGGATCACTGAAATTATACGGCAGTACTGCTGGACATACACGGCAGTATCAATAGACATATATGGCAGTATCACTGGACATATACAGCAGTATCACTGGACTGGACTTATACGCCAGTACCACTGGAATTATATGTCAGGATCACTGGAATTTTACGGCAGGATCACTGGAATTATACGGCAGGATCACTGGAATTATACGGCAGGATCAGTGGATTTATTTTTCCAGGATCACTGAAATTATACGGCAGGATCACTGGACATATACGGCAGTATAAATGGACATATACAGCAGTATCACCGGACATATATGGCAGTATCACTTGACTGGATTTATACGCCAGTACCACTGGAATTATACGGCAGTATCAATGGACATATACGGCAGTATCAATGGACATATACGGCAGTATCACTGGACTGGATATATACGCCAGTACCACTGGAATTATACGGCAGTATCAATGGACATATACTGCAGTATCACTGGACTGGAGTGGATTTATATGCCAGTACCACTGGAAATATACGGCAGGATCACTGGAATTATACGGCAGGATCACTGGAATTATACGGCAGGACCACTGGACATATACGGCAGTATCAATGGACATATACGGCAGTATCACCGGACATATATAGCAGTATCACTGCACTGTATTTATACGCCAGTACCACTGGATTTATATCGCAGGATCACTGGAATTATACGGCAGAATCAATGTATGATTGCCATCACCTGTGGTGAAACACCTTTCTAATCAATTAACTAGCTCACCACAGGTGATGGCAATCATACATTACCAGGAAAGTCCAGGAACAGAGCATTTTCTCCCTCATGGAGAGGGTCAGGTAGGCAAGTATGACCAAAGTAACGTTCTAGTCTGTGGAGATGTTTCCCGACCAGGACTAGGCACGTGCCCCAGCACTGTTGGACACCAAGGTGTTATGCAGCGTACATTGAGTGCTCTTTGTAACTCAGGCCCCCCAGGCTGCCATGGAACCTGTTTCTCCAATGTCCAAATCATTATGAAGAAGTGTCCATACATGCTGTAATACAGATTGGTGTGTCGCCGTAGTAACTTGCAGCAGCCCTATGGCGGGTACAGTCTCTCCACCTGACCGCGGCCTCCTAGGCCTTCGGCTGTGCAGCTGTGAGCGCAGACGCTTGCTGTGTCACACCTCCCATAACACGCCCACTGTTTGACCCATGTTTGTGTGCACTACTAGCCACCGCCCAGGAACGCCCATCTCTCTCAGCCACGTTTTTGTTACCGTCTGTCCCAATGGCAGTAGCACCTTGGTATGTATACTCTGCATCACGCATGGAGGTTTTCAGACATGAGTATTTGCAAATTAACGCTCAAGTACATGAACACCGGCTCCGTGTGCAGATTACGTGTGGCTCAGAATCAGGAACAGGTCTTTTCACCAAAGATAGGACTTTTCACCGTATGATATAAAGACTCAATATCTACTTTGAGCCCGATTTAGAGGTGGACGGCGTTGAAAAAAATGGTGCTGGCGATGTCCACTCGATTTTTCGGTTATTTGCGCACCGCAGCAGATTAGAGCCACAGTCAGTGGGCGTCTCAGTAGATAGCCCATTGGCTGCAGCACATAGATGCCAGCTTTCAGGTTGTCCCTCACGGGTCAGCACAGCAGGAGGCGGTGTGCGTGTGTGTGCGCGTTGGGCTTTACATATGGGGCGGTGTGGTGGGTATCGTTTGTTAATAAGGGTTGTGCAGAGGGCATGGCTGCAGGGTTATCATGGCCACGTCCCCCGCTATGCAATGCCGAGAGTGCAGGCATGTATGCTGCTGCATTAGCATTCATTTGCAGTAGTGGTTACGACTTTTACCGCAGACGCTACTGCGTTGGCGTCCAACTCCGAATCAGGCCCTTAGCATCTGTCACCTCAGAGGCACCAGTTAGAGGAGAGGCACCGCAGTATTATACCGGATAGACCTCTGACTCTGTCTGTAACTTGCTCTCACAGTTGGCAGAGAGAGGTTTTTATATATTGTTGGTTTTGGAGTCCGTCCAAAACAAGTAATTACAAGTGCAGATTCAGCAGCATATTTTTTTCCGAATCACACAACATATTGCAGGATCAAAAAGTTCCAAATGATGTGTATTCGCCGGGGGTAAGCAGAGTTCTCCAGGATCACAAACATCATGATCAGTTGTGGATTTGGGGGGGGAAGGGTCATTTACTGACCCAGTTTATTTAAATCTTGATGTCACTGTAGAGGTGCTGCTATAATTCAGCATATTGCTTAAGTGACTGCAGTAGTAGTGCATATGGTGATCAGTGGGGTACACCAGTACTGACGTGAGGTCAGAGTCCAGGGAGTCCAGGGAGGGCCATTGACAATTGATGCTTAGCAACCATCGATGGTTTGCCTAGCGAGGGTCGATTATGCTGCCATTGGCAGAGGTCTGATGTTGCTGGCATAGCTGCAACATTGTCTTTACTTGCAACACTGAGCCCTGCTACCTCATTGTACTACTTAGCCCCACCCACCTTCCCTGATTGGCCTGCCGCATTCCCGTGACCCACAGTAGTGATGCTCATCAATGGTTACAACCATCAATGGTTTCCTGCCATTGATGTAAATCATACCTCCCAACTGTCCCGCTACTCGGACCCTGTCCCGCTGTCCCACCCGCTAGCAGCAGTGTCCCGCGACGGGGGGCAGTTTGGGGAGGCTTTGAATATCCGCTGCTCTGCTCTGCAGAGCAGCCGGTGATCACTGGACACACACAGCATGTATTCATCGCTAAGAGGGGAGTAGGGGGCTGGAAAATGGTCAGTTTGGCGAGGCCATGCCCACTCAGACGAGGCTACGCACCCATGATAGAGGCCACGCCCCCTTTTCGGGTAGGCCCGATTACCTCCAGGCAAAAGTTGGGAGGTATGTGTAAAGTGGTTCCGGTAAGAATGGTCGACCATGTTATGGTCGACAGTCATTAGGTACATTGACATGGTCGACATGGGCACATGATCGACACATGAAAATGGTCGACACACGAAAGGTCGACACATGAAAAGGTCGACATGAGTTTTTTTTACTTTTTTGGGTGTAGTTTTTTGCGTAAAGTGACTGGGAACCCCAATTAGCATTCGCTTCGCTCGCCATGCTTCGGGCATGGTGCCTTCGCTTCGCTCGGCACAGATTACCGTTCCAATCGTAGTCCACGTGCATCGTAAAGTATGGAAAAGTTCCCCAAAAGAAAAAAAAGTTAAAAAACTCATGTCGACCTTTTCATGTGTCGACCTTTCATGTGTCGACCATTTTCATGTGTCGACCATGTGTCCATGTCGACCATGTCAATGTTGACCAATAGTGGTCGACCTAATGACTGTCGACCATAACATGGTCGACCATGTGAACGGATACCGTGTAAAGTAACGGTGGAACCTTCAATGGAAAAGCATTCTATAGCCTTCCCTAGGAGAGACTCAAAATTATGGTGGGTGAAAAGTGCTTATGATATCGACACCTTCATTGTGACCCAGCTATTAATGCTGTCCATACTGTATATCGGGCTCCTTGCATTGATTTAAAAAAAATAAATAAATCTGCATTCAGATAAAAAATTATTTACAGCATATCGTTGTCCAACCTTACGGCAGAAGCATTTCAGCTGCTCCACGTCTGCTCTATAAATGTCTAAATGGACATAAATTAGTATGCAATAAGGGCCAAAAGTTTTACATGCCCCCCTAGTTTTCCCCCCTGTAAATGAACGTTAAGCAATTCAAGTCCAGTGAATAACCTGAGGTGGTGCAGAGGTCAGGTTAGGGTAGTAAAAAAACAAAACAGAAAAATAATTACAATTTCAGAGTTATAACAAAAAAGCCACTTTCAGGGAACAAGTAATGGGTTTAAAACTAACTGCTGTTCAGCAGCGATGACAAAGAGGCTTGCATGGGCCAGGAGGCACCGCCAGCGGGCTACTGCGGACTGGAAGGAGGTCTTATGGGCCGAAGAATTAGAATGTGGAATCCTTTGTTCAGAGACTGTGCAAGAGAGTACATGCTGCTGATCCCACTGGCCCTCATTCCGAGTTGTTCGCTTGCTAGCTGTATTTAGCAGCCGGGCAAACGCTAAGCCGCCGCCCTCTGGGAGTGTATTTTAGCTTAGCAGAAGTGCGAACGAAAGGATCGCACAGAGGCTACAAAAAAATATTGTGCAGTTTCTGAGCAGCTCGAGACTTACTCCTAGCTTGCGATCACTTCAGTATGTTTAGTTCCTGTTTTGACGTCACGAACACACCCTGAGTTCGGCCAGCCACGCCTGCGTTTCCCCAGGCACGCCCGCGTTTGTATCTGACACGCCTGCGTTTTTACATACACTACCCGAAAACGGTCAGTTACCTCCCAGAAACACCCACTTCCTGTCAATCATTCTGTGGCCAGCAGTGCGACTGAAAAGCGTCGCTAGACCTTGTGTGAAACTGCATCGGCTTTTGTGAAAGTACGTCACGCGTGCACATTGAGCCGCATACGCATAAGTGCCGATTTTTAGCCTGATCGCTGCGCTGCGAACAACGTCAGCTAGCGATCAACTCGGAGTCGGAATGACCACCAGTGTCTGTATATCATGGGCCTGTTTCTGAGTCGGGACTGGAGTAAAGCAAAAAAGCAAGTAACTCTGCACCTGGACGAACCATGCTGCAATGCAAATACATTTATTATGTTTGTATAAATACTGACGGCATCTGCATGTACAGTAATCCACACATGCTGGACAATTTTATTGTTACACTGCAATTTAGCTTTTATCTATGATGCCCACCGCACCCCAAATCTAACCTCAGTCCTCTGCACATGTTACATCTATCCCTCCTGCAGTTTCACCAAGGGGCCTGATTCAGGTCGTGATGCTGCACGGAGCCATACTGTGCATGTGTATTAGGTGTCTGCGACTTCCGTCACACTACAGCATCAGACAGTCAGTGATTGACAGTCTGATGCCGTGTGGGGGTGGAGAGGGAGCGGCGACGGCCTCCGTTTTCTAAAAACGGAGGCGTGTTACTGTCGTTGTTGGGGAGGGACTGGGCCATGCTCTCGTCCTTGGACAGAGATTTCCTGGCCTCTTTGTAGTAGATGTGGCAGTCGGCTTGTGCTACCCATACTTGCCTACCCTCCCGAAATGGCCGGGAGGCTCCCGAAAATCGGGTGGCCCTCCCGGCCCCCCAGAAAAGTGGGCAAGCCTCCCGCTTTCCGTGCTGCCCCTCCACGACCCTCCTCGGCCGCCCACAGCCGAGAACAAGTGGGCGGTCCGAGGGTGTCCGATGACACGATTCGCGCTGAATCGCGTCATCGTAGCTCTGCCCCCCCGCTATACAGCGCCTCTTTTCTCCGCACTGCATAGCGGGGTGCGGAGCCACGATGCCGCAATCCTGATGCCGCGCCCCCCGGACGGGCCGCTACCCTGTTGGCCACGCCCCCAGACCGCCTATCCTGCTGCCGGCCATGCCCCCATGCACCTACAACGCTGCCTCCTCCCGGAGGAGGGGGCAGCAAAGTAGGTAAGTATGGTGCTACCCCATCGGTCACGCAGTCGGCCAGTGGTGTCGCAAATAATACAATGCTGTGTCCTAGAACACAGTTGGGATCAGTAATGCAGCAGAAGAAGTGGCGCCCCCTGCTGCACTGCTGTATTAGTGCTATCACTGCTGCTTCTATGTAATCAGCATCGATACAACTCCAAGCACAACTGAATCAGGCCCGAGGTGCAAAGTTACTGGTTCTTTTTTCTTTACTCCCTACTCAGGCCCTGTGTGCTGCGTTCTGCAGATCCATAGTTACCTGTGTCTTCCAGGCTAATATATTGCCGTCCCCCCTCAGCAGTGCTGGAGCTGTCACGGTCTTGTTAGAGTCACATTTGTACATATGACACCTCCTCTGTTTATTTTCACTTGGCTCTGACCTTCATTCTCCCCGACCTGCCAAACTCCAAGAATCCGCTTTGAGGAGTTCCCTCATCACCTCCACACTCCACAGTGTGTGCAAATCACCCAATCTCCGCAGCCCAATCTGTCATCGTCAGGCATCATCTGTTTGTTGGGAGACACTGATCAAATAATCATCCTGGAACAGCTTGAAAAATGCACCCAGGGGGTAATCTCTCCTCCCTCTGTCTGCTATAACACTGAGCTGATTATCTAGCTGGTCTGTGCCAGCACCAGCCATAACACTGCCCGGGTCATGTCAGGGGGGTGGTATGGAGGAGGAGAGAGACACATCTCTAATATTCTCTTATCATGGGATTGGATCATTAATCACTAATCGACTTCCCGAGAATGGGATCCTGCAACGGTGCAGGGAACGTTCTGATGCACGGAGGGATCACTATTACTGTTATCCGTAGCGCTGTACAAGGGTACAACACGGACAATAGTATACCTAATACAAACAGTATATAATTTATCATAGACACATAGGGGCTGAGTAAGTGGTGGACAGATGCATCTGCGTCTATTGGCGGTCACTCGTCTGTGACTTTACAATGGGAGGAGAGGGCTGAGATGGCGCTAATATAATAACTTCACGGATATCCAGACAGCAATTGCTGTCAGGGGGGCCGGCTAGGCCAAGTTCTGTAGGAGCACCACAATAGTTGTCATGTTGCAGTCATTGATCACGTGTAGGTCATAGGGGTAGGGGCAGGCTTGGACTGGTCCACAGGGGTACAGGGGAAACCACCGATGGGTCCTACTGCCTGGGGGCCCACCTTCTGCTCTAAGGATCAGGTTCCAGACTGTGCACTTGAATTATACATTATACACGTTACCTTATACTGGACCATGGCCCTCATTCCGAGTTGTTCGCTCGCAAGCCGATTTTAGCAGATTTGCTCATGCTAAGCCACCGCCTACCGGGAGTGAATCTTAGCATCTTAAAATTGCGAACGATGTATTCGCAATATTGCGATTACACACCTCGTAGCAGTTTCTTAGTAGCTCCAGACTTACTCGGCATCTGCGATCAGTTCAGTGCTTGTCGTTCCTGGTTTGACGTCACAAACACACCCAGCGTTTGCCCACTCCTGCGTTTTTTCCGGAAACGGTAGCGTTTTTTCCCACACGCCCATAAAACGGCCTGTTTCCGCCCAGTAACACCCATTTCCTGTCAATCACATTACGATCGCCAGAACGATGAAAATGCCGTGAGTAAAATTCCTAACTACATAGCAAATTTACTTGGCGCAGTCGCAGTGCGGACATTGCGCATGCGCATTAAGCGGAAAATCGCTGCGATGCGAAGATTTTTACCGAGCGAACAACTTGGAATGAGGGCCTATGGTGTATTTTCTACAGAGCATTGCTGTTATTAATCTGGTACATTATCATGCATGCAGCAGCTGAATTTACTGTATATATTTATGAAGGAGCCCAGACATTGCACTCTCTAATGGTTAGTCAAACCAATGAGGTGGCAGGCCACACCCCCTCTGCAGACTGTCCACACCCCTAACATGGGCCCTTCCACTGCATTCCCCCGGTGGGCCCTACATGCCCCAGTCCAACACTAGGTAGGGGGTAGTATTATTCCTATCCTGATCTACATTCACCAGCATCTCACCAGCATCTGACATGCCATCGCCGGGGAATGTAACACAAAGTGCCTCTGTACAGTGCCTCGTGCATCAATCAATTGTGAGGATGGATATTTCTCAGTCCACAATATGTATATGACATTAATCACCTTAGTCCTCTTTCTCATAACGGGTCTGTTGCAGTTGTGATTGGAGGAGCTATCATTGCTGCTTACATAGAAGCAGCAGAGAGCTGCGTCCTAAGATGCAGTGTCGGATCCCGTACATGCGCAAAGTACCGATAATCTGTACTTCGCTGTACACAAAGTAACTCCAACCACATCTGAATAACCTCCAATCTCCTTACTAATCACAAAATGTAACAAGGCAGGGACATGAGTCACATGTCACGGCGCAGGACCACTCGTGCCAGAAAATCGGGATACGAGCCTGTGCAGGTTAACAGTTGCTCTGGATCAGGGATATATCGAGACGCAGAGCCGGCCCTAACCAATATGATGCCCTAGGCAAGATTTTGGCTGGTGCCCCCTAGCAACGCCACTAGTTCTGCAGGAGATAACTGGCATGAGTCAGTTGGCAGCTCTGCTAACGTTGGGCGCCTTTTGTTTATGAAAATGCATCATATTATTTGCATTACTATGTGGCTAGGATGCACAAGCAGCTTCTGCTGATTAAAATGATATGCAGCATGCCTATATACTGTGTGCGACTGCGGCTGTATCTGCATACGAATGCTACATTACAGTGATTTCCAGGAATACACTGCAACGTAGCATTTCGTATGCAGATACAGCCGCAGTCACACACAGAATATAGGCATGCTGCATATCATTTTTATCAGCAGAAGCTGATGGTGCCCCTAAGCATACCAAATACCCTAGGCATTTGCCTAGTTTGCCTATGCCTAAGGCCGGCTCTGTCGAGACGGGCACATGTGTTTCCAACTTGAGTCATTTAACTTGTCTGTAACATAGGGGGTCATTCTGACCCATTTGCTCGCTGCGTTTTAACGCAGCAGAGCGAACGGGTCCCTGCTGCGCCGGCGCCGTAGTGCGCCGGCGCATGCCAGACGGCCGATGGCCGTAGCAGGGATGCGATCGCCTCTGCATGATTGATAGTCAGAGGCGAACGCTGGGCAGGAGGAGGCGGAACGGCGGCGTTTGCCTGCCGTTTTGTGGGTTTGGTCCGGCCAATGCAGGCGTGGCCGGACCAAACGGGGGGCGGGCTGCAGTGACTGCGTGATGTCACACGCAGCCGCTGTGGGCTGGGGAGCGATGAGTAGCTCCCGGCCAGCACGCTAAAGCTGCGCTGGTCTGGAACTACTCTTGAAGTGCAAAGGCATCGCCGCTGTGCGATGCCTTTGCGCTTCTGCGAGGGGGGCCAGACTGACACGCGGGGCAGGATAGCCCTGTGCTGGGCTAAATTTAGCACAGCTACGATCAACTCGGAATGACCCCCATAATGTAATGTATAGAGGTAATTCTGGGTGCATAACATCAGCTAAATAAGAAGAGAGGGCGACATGTTTCTGTGATGTCAGAGAGCTCTTGCACCAGTCCAGTTAATCTTATCTCTCCCCTGCCTGATTCCAGATAAGTTTCTGGCCTGTTTTTGGGCAGCTGCCCAGTGTTGTTACCCCGTATTCTCACTGGAGTCATTATACTGGTGATTAATTACACACTGCAGTGTTGTTATCTGTTGAAAATAGGGAAGATGATGAGATTTCTGCCTCTAATTATGATTGCAGCGAGCACATAACAGGAAGGAGCCCCCACTGAGCTCATTATAATGATACATAAATGCCAAATATAGCAGAATCTGCAGAAGGCAGCCAGCAAACAGGTTTCTCTGTGAGCTGTGATAACATATGCTGCGGATGTACATCCACAATCTCTGCCTGTAGGCACGGCATCGCCTCGACAGATAGTTACTATGGCTGCTAATATTTATATCTGCTTAAGCCAGAAAGGATCTGATGCACACGGGGTGATAAACGCTCTGCAAGTGGATGAGACAGACGCAGCCTGGTGGAAAGTTGCATCACACAGATTCCCAGCCCAGGTGGGGAAGGTGAATTCTGCAACAAATAATCCATCTCTTGCCAATAACAGGAGCGTTTTCTGTAGAAGGGTCAGTGCTGGGGGGTTTGTGGGGAATTTTGTATATTTTGCTATAAAAATATTGTGGCACTGAGGTCCCCAAGGATGGAATTGGTGTAAGAAGCTTGCAGTCTATTGCCAGGATGGCAAGCAACATTTACACGCACACAGAGCCAGCCCTAGGCATAGGCAAGCTATGCAAATGCCTAGGGCATTTGGAATGCCTAGGGGCAGAGCCGGCCATAGGCATAGGCAAACTAGGCAATTGCCTAAGGCATTTGATATGCCTAGGGGCATCAGCAGCTTCTGCTGATTAAAATGATATGCGGCATGCCTATTTTCTGTGTGTAGCATTTCATATGCAGATACAGCCACAGTCCCACACAGTATATAGGTATGCTGCATATCATTTTAATCAGCAGAAGCTGCTTGTGCATCCTAGCCACATAGCAATGCAAATAAGATGCATTTTCATAAAAAAGGTGCCCGACGTTAGCATTGAGGCAAGATTTATGAGGACAGAGCTGTATCCAAGCAGAGGCAGAGGTCACAGTGTTATTGGCAGTGTGAGTGCTGTGTGCATGTGAGTGGGTTGGTTGTGCAGTAGTGTTCGGAATATGTGTAAGGAGCATTATGTGTGTCATGTAAAAATGCATTAATAATGTGCAACATATGTGTAAGGGGCACTGTGTATGTCATTATGTGTATAAGGGCATTAATAATGTGCAGCATATGTGTAACAGGGTACTACTGCATGTGTGTCATTATGTGTATAGGGGCACTAATAATGTGCAGCAAATGTGTAGGAGGCACTGTGTGTGTCAGTATGTGTAAAAGGGCATTAATAATATGCAGCATATATGCAAGGTACATTATGTGTAAAAGGGCATCAATAAAGATTGTCATAATGTTTAAGGCGCATTATGTTTATAAGGACATTAATAATGTGTAAAGGGCATTACTGTGTGGAATTATGTGTATAAATGCATTACTAATGTGTGGCATTATGTGTATAAGGTGCTCTACTATGTGGCGTTGCGTCTAGAAAGGGCACTACTGTGTCATCTAATATGAATAAAGAGCAATAAGGTGTGGTTTAATGTGAATAAGGAGCAATTCAGTGTGATATAATGTGAATAAGGGGCTCTACTGTGAGGAGTAATGGTTATAAGGTAAAGTGATACTACTGTGAGGAGTAACATTTATAAGGTAAAGTGATACTACTGTGGGATGTAATATGAATTATGGACACTATCGCATGATCAAATGTGAATAAAGTTGCAGTACTGTGTGGCGTAATTGGAATTGGGATTACTATTGTGTCGCCATGCCCCTTGCTAGCAAAAACACACCCCTTTTTGGGCTGTGCGCCAAATGTGCGAACTGTTCCTATTTAAAATATAGGGGGTACGACACCAAAATAAGAACTGCTATGGATGAGGGGTGATGGTGCTGGGAAAGAGGTGCAAGGTCAGAGGCGGAACCAGTGGTGGTGCTGGGGGGCACCAGCCAAAATCTTGCCTAGGGCATCATATTGGTTAGGGCCGGCTCTGCCTAGGGGCACAGGCAGAGTCTGCTGATTAAAATGATATGCAGCATGCCTATATTCTGTGTGTGACTGCGGCTGTATCTGCATACAAACTGCTACGTTACAGTGTATTCCTGGAAATCACTGTAACGTAGCATTTCATATGCAGATACAGCCACAGTCGCACACAGAATATAGGCATGCTAATTATTATTTTAATCAGCAGAAGCTGCTTGTGCGTCCTAGTCACATAGCAGTGAAAATAAGATGAATTTTCTGCAAGAAAAGGCGCCCAGCGTTAGCAGAGCTGGATGGGAACTGCATGGCGTATTGAGGCAAGATTCATGAGGACACATCTGTAGAGGCAGAGGTCACAGTGTTAGCGGCCGTGTGAGTGCTATGTGTGGGTAGGTTCGTTGTGCAATAGTGTTCGGCATATGTGTAAGGGGCATTATGTGTGTCATGTGTATAAATACATTAATAATGCGCGACATGTGTAAAGGGCACTATGTGTGTCATTATGTGTATAAGGGCATTAATAATGTGTGGCATATGTGTAACAGGGTACTACTGTATGTGTGTCATTATGTGTATAAAGACATTACTAATGAGTGACATTATATGTAGAAGGTGCTCTACTGTGTGGTGTTACGTATAGAAAGGGCACTACTGTGTGGTGTTACGTATAGAAAGGGCACTACTGTGTGGTGTTATGTATAGAAAGGGCACTACTGTGTGGTGTTACGTATAGAAAGGGCACTACTGTGTGGTGTTACGTATAGAAAGGGCACTACTGTGTGGTGTTACGTATAGAAAGGGCACTACTGTGTGGTCTAATGTGAATAAGGGGCACTACTCTAATAAGGTAAAGTGGTACTACTGTGTGATGTAACATGAATAAGGGACACTATTGCATGGTATAATGTGAATAAAGTTGCACTACTGTGTGGCGTAATTTGAATTGCGGGTACTATTGTGTGGCCATGTCCCTTCCCAAAAGAACACGCCCTTTATTGGGCTGCACTGAATGTGTGCACTGTTCCTATTTAAAATATAGGGGGTAGGAGCACCAAAATGAGGACTGCTATGACTGAGGGGTGATGGTGATGGGAAAGGGGTGCAGGGTCAGAGGCGGAACTGGTAGCGGTGCTAGGGGGCACCAGCCAAAATCTTGCCTAGGGCATCATATTGATTAGGGCCGGCTCTGCACGCACAATTTTCCCTTGCTGATCCCCATCACTAATCTAACATATGGTGCTGAGGGATAGTATACCTGCGCTGTACTCTACAGGTGTGTTAGCTGCAGCTGTCTGGGAAGGGTGGAAGGGAATTCCCTTCGGGCTATGGGTCTGATTCAGAGATAGACGCAAACATGATGTTTTCGTAGTTGAGCGATCATCAACAGTGCGCTCAGGCGTCTGTTGCACTGCACATGTTGGCAAAGTGACTGACAGTCAGGGATTCTTTGGGGGAGGTAACGGGGAGTGGCAACAAAAACTCAGGCACGTCGCAATCGTTTTGGGGCTGTATTTGAGGCTGCGACTGTGGTTTTGTATGCAGCTGCAATGTCTCCGGCGCGACCGCAGGGTTACACAAAACTTCAATCATCGACCAATGCTGCGGGCGTTGTGGGCATGTAGCCAGATTTTCCTCCTGTTCTCAGCGGTGTGTACAATTCCGGTCAGATTCATAAACTGCACAAGGCAACAGCAGCATCTCTGTAACTACCATATATCCACAGTTACTGGAGGACTGATCATGGGCGTGGCTATAGTGGGTGCAGGTGGTGCCATTACTATGGAGCTCAGAGGCTTAGGGGGCCCGGACCCAGGTTATATACTGTCGTTGTATACTAATTTCCTGGATTTGCCTGCTAAACACATGGATCCATCCCGTTGCCCAGCCTGAATGGGGAGACATTCCATTTTCCTCTGTCTAACCTTAACTATGTTTTTCCTACCTTAACCTCTGGCGATCTGTGGTAGTTCTGCAGGTTGCTCCCCTTGATGCTTGTCTGTAGCCGGGGACAGTGCCGGCTGGGCGGCCGTTGGTGGCGTCACTCCTGCTTCAGTGCTGCTTGGTCTCTCGTCCTATGAACAAGCAGGAAGGGGAGCAACACGCAAAACTACCCAAGATCGCCGGAGATTAAGGGGGACATTTACTAAGCAGTGATAAGAGCGGAGAAGTGAGCCAGTGGAGAAGTTGCCCCATCAACCAATCAGCAGCTCTGTATCATTTTATAGTATGCAAATTATAGATGTTACTTCAGTGCTGATTGGTTGCCATGGGCAACTTCTCCACTGGCTCACTTCTCCGCTCTTATCACTGCTTAGTAAATGTCCCCCTAAGTTAGGGATTGGGCAATTAGCACTGGGACATGGTCCCAGTTGCAACATTTATACAAAAAGGAGCTGAGAGATGGGTTGCCTCCCCGGTCAGTGGAACAGACCTTACCCCTGGCCCCAGGTATAAGTCATACAGTACCGACACTACCCCTCCAGCCTGTCGAAGTCAAAAATATTACATAAAGAGAACATACAAACCACACACATTATGAGTCGTTATACTAGCAAATACGCGCAGCGAGCACAGCCATATATGGTAACACACACATTTACATGGACATGCCACAGAGATGGATTCGACACTTATCTCATACAGTACATAATTATAATAATATCAAGCACCAGACATCATGATGATTTAAAATTATCTAATGAATTAATGTCATGAATGTGTATTATTTGAACGAAGCAAGATAGACCTGTAATATTTACTATTAAAACAACCAGCTTAATGTGTAGATTAATTTGATACTTGTTATGAAATTGTGGGACATTGCAGCGAATAGTTATGATTACATGTATAAAAGCTAAAATCACTTTTGTTAGAACAATGGATGTTACAGTGGACAGGAAACTCAGGCCAGCCCTTTGGATGTCTTCAAGGCTGAACCTGATCAGCATATACAAAGAGAATAGTGACTCATCATGAACCCCTCCCCCAGAAACTAGCTAACACATTTTGCTGGTCACACAGGAAGGTAGTTCCTGTTTTTGGTCTCAGAGTTGCTGTAAGGTCTCAGAGGAACATGGAGTCCCAGCATTACATTACAGAGAGAGAGAGTGATATGGAAAGACGAATTTATATAACTTAAGGATAATGGTATTGTATCGCTGGCATGTAACTGTATGTAATTGTATGTTTTAACTGCTTACTGTGTGAGTGTAACCATGTAACTATAGGTATACTGTACTTTGTAATATATATTGAATCCATATCCTTTTTAATAACAAATATATACATCAATGAGCTTTGGAACTCAGATAATGTGTGGGTGTATTGTTTTCTCTTATGGGATACAGTGTTTTGCAATGTACAGCGCACTTTTATCGTATATGGTAATAAGATGCGCCTGGCGTCTGCAATATATATTAGAGCAGGCATTTTAAATATTTGTGAGAAATCAATTTGGCATTCTTAGATGAGGGCTCTTACGGGATATCAGCGTCTTAATGATGCACTGTACATTACAAACGCGGCTGTAATTGACCGGCTCCAATGGACGCATTTCAAAGCTGATGAAAATAACATCCACGTTAGTGTATTGTTGTGGTATCAGTAAGCCAATGATATGAAATTCAAGGGAAAATGCGGTTCTCATAATATTTAAGATGCTAAAATGTATTTTTATTGTTGCAAAACAAGGTTCAAATAAGTTATATTGTGTTTGATTCAGATTGGATTGCTGATCTGTTAAGTAGGGTTAAAAGTACATTTAAAAGTTTCTGCATAGCCTTGATATAGTTTTTATTTTTAACTCAGGCCTAAAATAACTTCTGGTGCTTGTATGATGTGTGATTTCTTTGTGACAAAGGAAGCCGCATGGTCTGTCCTCCATTTTGGACTAACCACATGGCCTGTCCACCATTTTGTGTAACCCTCATGGATGTGGAAGGGGGAGGAGCAGCGGCCATTTTGGGAAGGTCATTTTCTAAATAGCTGCTTTTCACTGCTCAGAATAATCAGCTTTCCTTGGTCACATCAAAACACCATTTATGAGTTACCAATGCATTTATTTAACCCATGCCATAGTCAATTACAAAGAGTTTCAGCTGGGCCTAGTGAGAGTTAAGAGATAAATACCTAGTCTAAGAATTACACACAGATATAAAAAAAAGTTGTTGTTTTTTTCTTTTACCTCTAGGATTCAGTTAACTCTGCTTGCTAGTTTAGAATAGCCATTGAAATGTTAATTAACCTGTCCCACTACCCTCTTGAACAGGCATATAAACCTCTGTTGATATGCAAATTAGAAGCACTGAATGGGTAAGGTGTCTCATAGGAGACTAGTGAATGCTATATTATATATAATATTATTATAATTATGTGTGCGTTTATATCAGTGTATGTTCTGCAGGATAGCTATCCAATCTGAATCATATCATTTAAATTATTGAGTATTGCTAGAGTCATTATAGATCTGTGTGAAATAGGATACATTTGTTGCTATATAGGTAAATTTATAGGTACATTTGAAATAACAGTATTTTAAGGAAGTAAGCGTAAAGACACAAACGCAGTTCTGCATAAAAGTTTATACAGAACAAGTTGTGTCTAGTGGGCAATGGTAATTAGTATTGTTCACATTTATAGAGCTGTGTGATTTATTGCGGACGCAGGGTTTTGTACACGTGTCTCGGACAAAGTAAAGGACTGCGCACGCAGCCTAAGGGACACGCACGGTTGCATGTTTACGCAAAGTGCGTAAGAATGCGGGCGCTGAGTACAAATTATACAATAGTGTCGTTTAGTTCAAAGGTGGGATAGTAGACATTTAATACAATAGCACATAACTATCAGATTTCAAAAGCAGGTTACTCTAAATTTAGTTTAAAAAACTGTATTGCCTCTGGGGTAAAGCTGCCTATCTGAATGAATCCAAATTTTCTGTACAGAAAAGACAAAGTGTACTTGAGAGAGCGAACGTAGGAGTGAGTGGAACTGAA
Organism: Pseudophryne corroboree; assembly: GCF_028390025.1. NCBI lineage: Eukaryota > Metazoa > Chordata > Amphibia > Anura > Myobatrachidae > Pseudophryne > Pseudophryne corroboree. The sequence continues at coordinate 323,785,844 of NC_086454.1, forward strand.
CCCCGGAAGTCGGGTCCTGTGGTACATCAAGTAAGAGGAGGCTTGGTGGAGTGAAATGGCTGACTCACGTTAATATAGATTGAAATACGCAAATCGTGAGGTGATTTGTAGAGGAGCGTGATAGTGCATTGTATTGCGAAGTATTGAAGTATTACGCTCCGGACTGAGGGTCCCAGTTTGTACAACGACCCGTGGTCGTACAGCAGATAAGTAACAAGTACCTATATGCTGTGCGATTGGACCGCGCATTTGTGGGTGCGATATATATAGCGCAACTGGATACCCCTTTATGAGCTTTTGCGTAAAATCACGGTATCATTAGCGCTGTATAGAGCATACGCAAGTGTGATTTGTGTATAAGTGTATAGGGAGTTTTCGCTGGTCTCTCTCACGAAAATCTCCAGCGGTGTATATTCACTGGAATAGGTAAGTCACTCCTAAACACTTCCAGTGAATAGAAATCAGATAGGGGCCTCACTGGGTACGCGGTGGTCACTATTGGAGTGAGTCGTGGTACTCAGCGGAGAAGGAGTGGGTGAAAGTGCTCTAAGAACTTTCACCATCTATCTGCGGTGTGCATTGGGGATTGCGTAAAAAGGAAAAAGTCCGTGATGGGATCCATTTGCACAAGCAGTGGGAATTTGGTAACTAGGGTTCAGGTTGAGGTGCCGCGACCCAAGGGGTCAGCGAGGTTTGTTATGTGTGGTAAATATGGATCACACACGGAAGACTTTTTGTCTGAATGGGTACGTATGACTGACAAAGATAGGGTACCATTCTCTAAGGTGAGCAGCTTTGAACCAGAGGTATTGCAGAACTTAAGGATAAGAATATGCCTTATAAAATCCAGAAAACAAAGGGTCAGACATACAAATTGTTTAAACCTGTGGCAGCAAGAGGGGTTGGTGAGTTTGATCCTAAGGTATTGCAGGTGGTATGTTTAACCAAAGTCATATAAGACAAGAATGGAAATATAAGAACTGTTTGAACTTGAAGCAACAATAAATAAGTAGGAAGAAAAAAAAAGAGAATGCAAGTAAACCGCCTTATGTAGATGTGGAAGCAGTTACGGCAGAGGCGTATCTAGCACGGGGCGAGCAGGGCACGTGCCCTGGGCGCCATGGCAGCCCCAACAGAGGGGGGCGCCACCGGCACCTGCACGGCCCACTCGCCCCATGCTTCAGGGATTCCGCCGGCGCTACCCGCGGCGCTTTCCCTGTCTCCCCGGCTGCTGTGCCTGTCACAATAGACAGGCAGCGGCAGCCAGGAGCCTCCCCCTACTCCCCCCTGCAAAGTGACTGTGTGTGTACGCGATCGCGTGCGAGATCGCGACCGCGGAGGTGCGCGCATGCGCGTGCGCGACCTCGGGGGGGGGGGGGGGGGGGCGTGCGTGCGGCCCCTGCCCTCAGCCCTGACAGCAGTGAGTGGCGTGCAGGTGAGCGGGAAGGGGGTGCGGGACATTTTTTTTGTGTGTGTGTGTGTGTTAAGTGTGTGTGTGTCGGACAGTGTGCGTGTGTGTTGTGTGTGGGACATTGTGTGTGTGTGGGACAGTGTGAGTGTTAATTGTGTGTGTGGGACAGTTTGAGTGTGTGTAAATTGTGTGTGTGTGTGTGACTGCGTGTGTGTGTGTGGGACAGTGTGCGTGTGTTAATTGTGTGTGTGTGTGACAGTGTGAGTGTGTTAATTGTGTGTGTGGGACAGTGCGTGTTTGTTAATTGTGTGTGTGTGTGACAGTGTGTGTGTGTTAATTGTGTGTGTGTGTGTGTGTGTGTGTGTGTGTGACAGTGTGAGTGTGTTAATTGTGTGTGTGGGACAGTGCGTGTTTGTTAATTGTGTGTGTGTGACAGTGTGAGTGTGTTAATTGTGTGTGTGGGACAGTTTTGAGTGCGTGTTAATTGTGTGTGTGTGGGACAGTGTGCGTGTGTGTTAATTGTGTATGTGTGGGACAGTGTGAGAGTGTTAATTGTGTGTGTGTGTGTGGGACAGTTTGAGTGTGTGTTAATTGTGTGTGTGTGGGACAGTGTGCGTGTGTGTTAATTGTGTGTGTGTGGGACAGTGTGCGTGTGTATCAATTGTGTGTGTGTGGGACAGTGTGCGTGTGTTAAGTGTGTGTGTGTGTGTGTGTGTGTGTGTGTGGGACAGTGTGAGTGTGTTAATTGTGTGTGTGTGGGAAAGTGCGTGTTTGTTAATTGTGTGTGGGACAGTGTGCGTGTGTGTTATTTGTGTGTGTGGGACAGTGTGCGTGCGTGTTAATTGTGTGTGGGACAGTGTGCGTGTGTTAATTGTGTGTGTGTGTGTTAATTGTCCCGGCGGTTATTGGCGTCTGTAGTGTGCGCCCCATCCTCCTCCGCTGCCGCTGACAGGAGCGGCGGTGTGCGGCTCTCCCCCTCCTCCGCCGGCTCCGTCCTCCCGTCGTGGCCCTGCAGTGTGTGCCGGTCTCCCCAGCAGCAGCAGCAGGTTAGTCTCCCCCCCCCCCCCCCCCCTCTCTCTCTCTCTCTCTCTCTCTCTCTCTCTCCTCCTGTGGATTGCAGTTTGTAAGTATCATTTTAATTTTTACAGGTACCCCTATTGAATTCTACTGGACAAGTGGACGTGATCGGCGTGGGATGTAGGTAAGTAATCTGTCTCTTATTTTTACAGGTACCCCTATTGGATTCTACTGGACAAGTGGACGTGACCGGCGTGGGATGTAGGTAAGTAATCTGTCTCTCATTTTTACAGGTACCCCTATTAAATTCTACTGGACAAGTGGACGTGACCAGCGTGGGATGTAGGTAAGTAATCTGTCTCTCATTTTTACAGGTACCCCTACTGGATTCTACTGGACAAGTGGACGTGACCGGCGTGGGATGTAGGTAAGTAATCTGTCTCTCATTTTTACAGGTATCGGCCCTATTGGATTCTACTGGACAAGTGGACGTGATCGGCGTGGGATGTAGGTAAGTAATCTCTCTCTCATTTTCACAGGTACCCCTATTGGATTCTACTGGATAAGTGGACGTGACCGGCGTGGGATGTAGGTAAGTAATCTGTCTCTCATTTTTACAGGTACCCCTATTAAATTCTACTGGACAAGTGGACGTGACCAGCGTGGGATATAGGTAAGTAATCTGTCTCTCATTTTTACAGGTACCCCTATTGGATTCTACTGGACAAGTGGACGTGACCGGCGTGGGATGTAGGTAAGTAATCTCTCTCTCATTTTTACAGATTCAACTACTGGATTCTACTGGACAAGTGGACGTGACCAGCGTGGGATATAGGTAAGTAATCTGTCTCTCATTTTTACAGGTACCCCTATTGGATTCTACTGGACAAGTGGACGTGATCGGCGTGGGATGTAGGTAAGTAATCTCTCTCTCATTTTCACAGGTACCCCTATTGGATTCTACTGGACAAGTGGACGTGACCGGCGTGGGATGTAGGTAAGTAATCTGTCTCTCATTTTTACAGGTACCCCTATTAAATTCTACTGGACAAGTGGACGTGACCAGCGTGGGATGTAGGTAAGTAATCTGTCTCTCATTTTTACAGGTACCCCTACTGGATTCTACTGGACAAGTGGACGTGACCAGCGTGGGATATAGGTAAGTAATCTGTCTCTCATTTTTACAGGTACCCCTATTGGATTCTACTGGACAAGTGGACGTGATCGGCGTGGGATGTAGGTAAGTAATCTCTCTCTCATTTTCACAGGTACCCCTATTGGATTCTACTGGACAAGTGGACGTGACCGGCGTGGGATGTAGGTAAGTAATCTGTCTCTCATTTTTACAGGTACCCCTATTAAATTCTACTGGACAAGTGGACGTGACCAGCGTGGGATGTAGGTAAGTAATCTGTCTCTCATTTTTACAGGTACCCCTACTGGATTCTACTGGACAAGTGGACGTGACCGGCGTGGGATGTAGGTAAGTAATCTGTCTCTCATTTTTACAGGTAACGCTATTGGATTCTACTGGACAAGTGGACGTGACCGGCGTGGGATGTAGGTAAGTAATCTGTCTCTCATTTTTACAGGTACCCCTATTGGATTCTACTGGACAAGTGGACGTGACCGGCGTGGGATGTAGGTAAGTAATCTGTCTCTCATTTTTACAGATTCCCCTACTGGATTCTACTGGACAAGTGGACGTGACCAGCGTGGGATATAGGTAAGTAATCTGTCTCTCATTTTTACAGGTACCCCTATTGGATTCTACTGGACAAGTGGACGTGATCGGCGTGGGATGTAGGTAAGTAATCTCTCTCTCATTTTCACAGGTACCCCTATTGGATTCTACTGGACAAGTGGACGTGACCGGCGTGGGATGTAGGTAAGTAATCTGTCTCTCATTTTTACAGGTACCCCTATTAAATTCTACTGGACAAGTGGACGTGACCAGCGTGGGATGTAGGTAAGTAATCTGTCTCTCATTTTTACAGGTACCCCTACTGGATTCTACTGGACAAGTGGACGTGACCGGCGTGGGATGTAGGTAAGTAATCTGTCTCTCATTTTTACAGGTAACGCTATTGGATTCTACTGGACAAGTGGACGTGACCGGCGTGGGATGTAGGTAAGTAATCTGTCTCTCATTTTTACAGGTACCCCTATTGGATTCTACTGGACTAGTGGACGTGACCGGCGTGGGATATAGGTAAGTATGTGTGAGTGTGTCAGTGTGCTTTAATAAATTTTTACTGTCACGGTGTGTGAGTTGTGTTTTTATTTGGGTATTTTTTCTGTTGTAGAACTACAGGTACCGGCGGGCCCGTTATTTCCCTGCATGTTGGTACTTGAGGTTCTCCAAGTACCAGCAAGCGGGGAGGCTTTCTGAGCCTTGTAGTTCCACAACAAAAAACAATATTCTTTCTTTACTTACATGGCTATCAGCCTCCCATCCACAGCCCACGGATGGGGGGGACAGCCTCGGGCTTCACCCCTGGCCCTTGGGTGCCTGGAGGGGGGGTGACCCCTTGATTTAAGGGGTCCCCACTCCTCCAGGGAACCCCGGCCAGTGGTGACTAGTTGGGGGGGTAATGCCACGGCCGCAGGGACCTACATAAATGTGTCCCCTGGCTGTGGCATTATGTCCCTGGCTAGTGGAGCCCGGTGCTGGTTTTAAAAATACGGGGGGACCCCTACATCTTTTGTCCCCCGTATTTTTGGAACCAGGACTGGACTAAGAGCCCGATGCTGGTTGTCTAAATACGGGGAACCCCTGTCCAATTTTTTCCCAGTATTTAAACAACCAGGACCGGCTCAAAGAGCCCGAGGCTGGTTATACTTAGGAGGGGGACCTCACGCAGTTTTTTTTTACATTTTTAACCCATTCAGACCCTTCTCCATTAAGTTAATGGAAACCCTGGACAACAAAATTGCATTCATGTCCTCCTCCCGCTCCCTTCCCAGTCCCAAACACTGATTATTATTTTTTTCTATAAAAATGTACAATATATCATAAGTATGATGAGCAGGCATGCAGCGGGCATTGGCGACTTTGGACTGAGTTGCAAATTAGTGGCGGAGGGCTGGGTCAGTTGATGGTGGGCGAGTTTGTAAGCCATTGGTGGTGGCAGCGGGCATCGGCTCAGAGGCAGTGGTGGGCATTGGCTCGGTGGCGGTAGGGTTCATCGACAGGATTCGGCGGACATTATGGCTGTAGTGCCTCACCGCACGCCACTGACCTCACCGCACGCCACTGGTGTGTGGGACAGTGTGCGTGTGTGTTAATTGTGTGTGTGGGACAGTGTGAGTGTGTGTTAATTGTGTGTGTGTGGAACAGTGTCAGTGTGTGTAAATTTTTGCAGTCCAGTGTGTGTGTGGGGGAGAGGAAAGTATGAGAATGTGTGTGTGTGTGTGTGTGTAGTCTGAGTGGGTGTGTGTAGGATTTGGGGGTGGCCAGTCTGTGTGTGTGTAATCAGTGTGTGTGGGATGTACTAATGGCCATTTACCGAAGAGAGATATGTATTAAACCACGGGCACTGAGATGCCCTTCTCACTCACCATCCAGCTGGGTAGGCGAGCCGGGCGGGTGGAAAGCCAGCAGCAGGGGCAGCATGCCGGATATCAGCAGCCGAGGGTGGGGGCTGTAATGCACATGCGGAGCCCAAAGCCGGAGATCAGCAGCATGCTGACCGGCAATAAGCAGCTTCTGCTTCCGCGTTCAACATGCTGCTGATCTCCGGCTTTGGGCTACGCAGGGTTCGGGGGATGGGTGTCCTCTGCCGGTGTACTGCAGCTCCGGGGGTGCGGGCTCCGGAGGCTTTCAGCACTGTTGAATATCCAGCTGCCTCAAGTATGTACAGCCCGCACCCTCTGCTGCTGATATCCGGCATGCTGCTGGCTGTCCCCCCGCCCGGCTCGGCCACACAGCTGTATGGTGAGAAGGGCATCTCAGTTCCTGAGGTTTAACACATATGCCTCAGAAAATGGCCTCTGCGGTAAACGATACTAATGCTTACCGTGACAGTAACAGCGGGGAGGAAGGCGCACATCGGGATCCTGCAGCATGAAACAAGAACCCCTTCGGAGCGCAGCAGGCCACACTGAAAAGGGTGCATACCCGGTGCGGTGCTCTGCATCCCGGGTGGTGCCGAAGATGTGGAGTGTCGGAGGTGGCAGAAGCGCCGCAGCTTGGGGTGAGAAACCGCTGCAGCCCTTCCGCTGCTAAACTCTGCAATTAGTCTATTAAGGGGGTGGGCTCCCCTCATCATAGTGCCCCACAGGCCATGTTAATTCTGGGGGTAGGATCCCCTAACTCTATAATGGGAATTTTGGCTCATATCATGTGCTGTAACGTGAATTTTGGCTAATACCGTGTGCTATAATGTGAATTTCGGCTCATACTATGTGGGGTAATGTGAATTTTGGCTCATTCCGTGTGCTGTAATGTGAATTTCGGCTCATACCGTGTGCTGTAATGTGAATTTCTGCTCATACCATGTGGGGAAATGTGAATTTTGGCTCATACCATGTGGAGTAATGTGAATTTTGGCTCATACCGTGTGCTATAATGTGAATTTCGGCTCATACCGTGTGCTATAATGTGAATTTTGGCTCATACCATGTGGGGTAATGTGAATTTCGGCTCATACTGTGTGCTATAATGTGAATTTCGGCTCATGCCGTGTGGGGCAATGTGAATTTCGGCTCATACTGTGTGCTATAATGTGAATTTCGGCTCATACCGTGTGCTATAATGTGAAAGGGGCACCAGTACTAGATAGTATAAGGGGTCCTACTACACTGAAGGACACGCCCCTTTTGAGTGACCACACCCCTTTTCCGGAGCGCGCGCGCCTTCGGCGCGCGCATAATTGCTATCTGCACTCTTTCATTCCACCTTCAAAAATTCTACTTCGACCACCGCACCTACATACACATACATACACACACACACCCTGACATCTTTATATGCAGTGACGCCGGTGGTGTCTGCACATACTTTCCTTTTGTTATTTTTTTTTATTATCATTTTATTAATTTATTATTTTTATTAAGAAAAGAAAAAATTTTTTTTTGGGGGGGGGAGGTGGGGGGGGCGCCATTATTGATCTTGCCCTGGGCTCCAAAAACCCTAGTTATGCCTCTGAGTTACGGCCAGCATACAAACTATAGAAAATAATACAAATATGACAAATATGACTGTAACCTATATATGTACTAATGAATGTTGAAGTTTTATTTAGGAGGAGAAGGTGACCTGATCGTTTTCAGCCATTTCTCATGCACCCAGAGGAGTATCCAACCGGTAAAAGAAGAGCAGTAGCCTGTGGGGGAAGTGTCTGAGACCAGTGGAACAGGTAAGTATGGTATCATTTGTGTACATATATAGTAAAACCCAAAAATAAAACAAAAAAAATCAAGAAAGTAACGTCAGAAATGGAAAGAAAAAAACCTGTCCGCACATTAGTATTTACCAGTAGGAAAGCGGGCAGAGACAAGGTAACCCCAGAGTATTTCTTTCAGTTACCATATAAGAAGTATTCATTCCTAGTAATGCCCCTAGTAAAGATGAGCTTGGAAATGTTTGTTGGACCATGTACAGACCCTTAGTACGGGATGAGAAGGATTGAATGAAATACTTCGCATGACCTAGAAGCTTGTTAAACTTTTTTTGTTTTTGTCTCTTGCAGAAATAGAAAACTCTCCATCTGGATAAGATCACTGGTAAACACTAATTTGGCAAATGGGAGGTGTCTGTCTCTGTGCAAATGGATGGGCTCAATAAGGCATTGAGTGTCAGGGTGCAGACTTCTTTGCAAAATTGGAAAGAGGTCACAGTAGCTAATCTTAGATAGTGTGCTATTTTTTTTTGTATAATCTATTTTTATTGAAAAGAGTACAGACTTACATCAACGTATACACACGTATGAACATGTCAACAGTAAACGGCTAAACATAGTGGCGTACAGAAATTTGACGAAAGTGTGGCCGCATGGTCAATATTTCCAAAGTCTGCACTAACAATTTTAAAATAAAGAACATTAGAAGAAAACTGACACAGAACGAGGAAAAGAATATAACAGAGAGAAAGGTGAGCGAGCCGAGAATGCTAAGAAAAGGAGGGAAGGTTATGTGAAAGAACAGAGATATTCAAATATTCCAGCCCAGGGCCCCTGGCCATTAGGCTCCCATCTCAGTTCATGTCATAGAAGAGGTATAGGTCTTGTATGACTCGGAGGTCTTATACTCTATCCAGGGCAACCACGTAGCGACAAACTCAGATCGTCTATCCCCAGCGGTCAGTAATATATCTTCCATATTCATGTAATAGTCCAGTCTGGAGAACCAGGTACAACATGTAGGAGGGCTGGAGGACCTCCACAGAACGGGTATTACTGCCCGGGCGGCATTGCCAAGGTGTCTTAATAGTGATGACCCATAGGTAGAGAGAGGGGTAGTGGAGTGGTTCAGTAGCCAAAAAGCCGGGTCTGAGGGGACAGGAGCATGTATAATAATACCAGAAATGGAAATTACATCCCCCCAAAAAGATTTAATAAGGGGACAGGTCCACCAGATATGCAACAAAGAGCCTAGGTCTTTATGACATCTCCAACAGGCAGGTGAGATAGATGGGGAAATAGTGTGGAGGAGGGTAGGGTGCCTGTACCATCTCATCAGAATCTTATATTGTGTTTCTCTGACCTGTATGCATATAGAACTACTATGGGCTTTAAGAAAGATAGAGTCCCATTCCCTATCTGAGAGTGAGATGTTCAGGTCTCTTTCCCATTTCTGGGTGAAAGGGGGAGGGGCCAAGGAGTCAAATGCACTTAGGAGTCTATACAGGGTGGACACCGTGTGTACGGGGTTCAGGGGCGCAACACACATCTTTTCAAATGGGGTCAGCTCCCGGGATGCTTGCCGGTATATATTATCCGTATATAGGAAGTGCCGAACTTGCAAGAACTTCCAGAAGTCAGTCTGCGGAATCTCCCATTTTGCCCGAATATCCGAGAATTGCTTAACCCCTGATGGTTGAACTAGCTGACCTACTCTAAAAAGTCCCTTCAGCGCCCAGTTTCGATAATAACCCAGGGAGAGTCCAGGTGGGAAAGCCGGGTTGCTCAAAAAGGAAGTAAGGGGGCCAAATACCGAGGAAAGGGCCGGTCGTTGCCTCATCCCCCTCCAGAAGGAGAGCGTAGGGGAAACAGTCGGGTGAGGGAGCGGGAGTTTGGGTAAGGTCGGGAGCCAAGGGAAAATTTCGGGGTACATCTGGACACATAGGCCCTCTAAAACCACCCACTGTTTCACCTCCCGACTCCTGGTCCAGTCCAAGACCCTGTTCAGGAGGATTGCATGATAATAGGTTTTGATATCTGGGAGTAGAAACCCACCCTTTTTAGGCGGGCGAGTCAGAATGGTTCTACCGATTCTAGACCTCTTACGTCGCCAAATAAATTGTTGGATTAAGGATCTTATAGTCTGGAACCAGGAGTCTGGGATCTGAATCGGTAAGGTCTGGAGGAGATAGAGCAACTTGGGTAGTGTGTTCATTTTTACAACATTGATTCTGCCTAGCCATGAAAGATTGTGGTGTTGCCATCTGCAGTAGTCGTTTCTAATGACCTGGACAATAGGGAGGAAGTTTGGAGACATCAGACGCAATAGGTCGCTGGAAAGTTGGACTCCTAGATACGTGATGTGGGAATCTCTCCATATAAATGGGAAAGTGGATTTCAAGACAGTTAAAATCGGTGGAGGGATTGAAATATGGAGGGCCTAGGATTTGGACGTGTTGACTTTAAAACCTGAAAGTGAGCTGAAAATGTCCAGCTCACACATCAGGTGGGGGAGTGAGTGTGTGGGTTGTGTGACAACTGTCAGCAGATCATCTGCGAACAGAGCAAGTTTATATTCCATGTTGCCTACTTGAAGCCCCTTAATACAGTCATTCGCTCTAACAGCTCTGGCCAAGGCTTCGATACATAGAACGAAGATCAGGGGGGACAAAGGGCAGCCCTGTCTCGTTCCATTGCTTATAGAGAAATTATCAGAAAGGATCCCATTAACCTGCACTCTAGCCGATGGCTGTGTGTAGAGTGATAATATTCTATGGAGAGCTTGTGGACCCAACCCAATGTGCTCCAGCACCGCCCTCATGAATTCCCAATTGACTCTATCGAAGGCCTTTTCGGCATCTGTAGACAGCAGAACAGAAGATGTCCTGCTGCTAGAGGCCAGATGTATAAGGTTGAGGATCTTTGTCGTATTATCTTTTGCTTCTCGGCCCGGAACAAAGCCCACCTGGTCACTGTGAATGAGTGATGGGAGAAACTCGTTCAACCTCAGAGCCATCAATTTCGCAAAAAGTTTGAGATCCACATTGAGCAAATAAATGGGCCTGTAGCTGGAGCACACTGAGGGGTCCTTCCCCTGTTTAGGAATCACAGTGATCTGAGCCTCTAGAGCAGTGTTTCCCAACCGCGGTCCTCAAGGCACACTAACAGTCCTGGTTTTAGTGATATCCAAGCTTGAACACAGGTGACTTAATTAGTACCTCAGTTATTTTGATTTAACCATCTGTGCTGAAGCCTGGATATCACTAAAACCTGCACTGTTGGTGTGCCTTGAGGACCGCGGTTGGGAATGCCTGCTCTAGAGACTGACGTGTGAAGTGTGTATTTGCGGTGATGGAATTAAAGGCCTGTAACAATCTGGGGGCTAGAGTCTCCTTAAATGTCTTATAATAGGTGGCAGTAAAACCGTCCGGGCCTGGGCTTTTACGAAGGGGTGTGGAGGAGATAACCTGTTCTACTTCAGTTAGGGTGAAGGGAGCTTCTAGGGAGTCACGGGCGGAGAGTGGCAACTGCGGGAACGCCACCTTAGCTAAGTATTTCCTGGCTCTCAACGTATTAGAAAGGGAATCGTGGGCCGGAGAAGGGTCACCTAGGTTATATAAGGTAGTATAGTAGTTTTTAAAACTCTCTGCTATCTCCGGTGACTTAAAGCAAACGGAGCCCGCACTATTTTTCATAGAGGGAATAAAAGAGGCCATTCTCTGGGATCTAAGTGCCTGTGCTAGCAAGCGTCCTGGCTTATTTCCCCATTTATAGTATTTGCTGTTACATTTACGGAGAGAGGCTTGGGTTTTATTATTGAGGGTTGTCCGGAGGTGTATCCGGGCTTCGGACAGCTCCGCCAAATCGGCGGGAGACAGGGAGGATTTATGGCGGGCTTCCAGAGAGTGGATTTTATGTAACAAAGCGGTGATTAAGGCCAGTCTATTTTTCTTCACGAAGGAGCCCAACAGCATCAATTTACCTCTTATGGCACATTTGTGGGCCTCCCAGACAGTGATTTTGGATAGATCCCCCGTATCGTTAATAACAAAGTACTCTGATAACGCCTTGTCTAGTTCTGATTTGCAATACTCATCGTGTAAGAGGGATTCATTAAGGCGCCAGGTCCAAGGGCCGGGGGATCGGGAGGGGGCCGAGAGAGATAGGAATACCGGGGCATGGTCCGACCAAGTAATGGAGCCAATAGAGGCGTCCACTAGTAAGGGGAGGTGTCTATGGCTCAAAAACAAATAGTCTAGGCGTGAATAGACCTGATGTGGGTGTGAGAAGAATGAGAAATCTCTGTCAGCGGGATGTGTGACTCTCCAAGAGTCAGCTAATTGAAGTTCATGAAAGACCTTCCTAACCTGTCTATGTTTTTGTGCAGAGAATTTAGGGGCTGGCGGGGACGTGTCAATGGTGGGGTCCATGGACCAGTTTAAGTCACCTCGCAAAACAACAATACCCGTCATAAGGGTGTCTAGTCGGGGAATTTGGGACCGGAAGAAGGACAGTTGGCCCTGGTTTGGAGCATAGAGTGCTATGAGAGTGTACGCCTGAGAAAATATATTGCATTGGACCACCAGCAATCTCCCAGGAACTAATTTATGGACAGAGACATCAGTCACTTGTAGAGCTTTAGAGAAAAGTATAGCAACCCCTTTAGACTTACTTTCATGATTATTGGAGTAGAAAGCGAGGGGAAAGCTATGACTTATTAACGTAGGCCTGCGAGCAGAAATCTTAAAGTGCGTCTCCTGAATCAGGGCCACATCTACCCCGTCTGACCGCAGTGTCCGAAACAAATGGGACCTCTTTTCAGGGATGTTAAGACCTTTAGCATTAATTGAGGCAAATTTAAGTGTACCCGGGGCAGACATCAAATCGTTTCACAGCACAGGATAGCAAGAGACTCGGACCGGTCACCAAAAAAAAATAAAAAACAATACAGAAGAGAGAGAAAGGATGAAAAGTAGGACACAAAGAATAGGAACATCATAAACAAATAAACACCCGCAATGGGAGAGCAGGTAAGTATATATACCAGCTTCCCCATAGGGCACAGCGGTCGTGTGCGGGACTGGGGCAAGGGAGTCACCCCCACAGGCACTATATCTAGTATAACCATTTTAAAACCAAGCAAACATTAGTAAGAATCGGCAGCAACATCTAACTAATCACTAATATAGTCACAACCCTCTACTCCAGGTCTGTTGGCAAAACCAGGGGGGGGGGGGGGACAGTGAAGCAGAGCAGTAGTGGCGCGAGGCCATACAGAACGTGTCGCACCCGGCGTGCCACAGCCGGAACGTGCAAGCCTCCTGCATAAAGCAAGGAGGTCTGATTTACAGGGCAGTGACGAACAGTTTATTCAGGTACTGGAAGAGTCCTGGCACGCGGGCAGGGTTTTTGAAGCTTTCTTCTGAGAATTAGTTACAACTTGCCATGGTGCTCCATTCCCCGCAGGTTGGGGTGGGTGTAGATCCGGGAGAATGAAGTCCCAATCCGGGATCTTCAGAGGTGGGAGACCGAGGTCGGAGCAGAAAGTGGGGAGATTAGAGGGAGTAAACAGGGTGTGTATCTTCCCCGAAGCAAATACCTGTAGGCTGAAAGGGAAACCCCATCGGTACTTCAGTTGTCGCTTGCGGAGTTCCTCTGTAAGAGGACAGAGGATCTTTCTTTGTTGAAGCGTATGCCAGGAGAGATCCTGGAAGATGGAGATTGGGTTACCATTAAAGTCCAGGTCATCTATGCGGCGCACTTTGCTCATAATTTCCTCTTTCTGAGCGTAGTAATGCAATCGACATATAACATCCCGGGGCCGGTCAGAGGGGAGCCCCCTCAGTTTGAGTGCGCGGTGAGCCCTGTCAAAGACTATGGCGGGAGCCGGGTCTTTATCCAAAACTGCGTGGAATATTTTCGTATGGGCATCAACTAGGCCTGTCTGGGGGACGTCTTCTGGGATACCTCTCACCAGGACATTGTTCCTCCTACCTCTGTTGTCCAAATCCAACACACGCGTCCACAGCCACCGGATTTCCTCAGATTGAGCTTTAATGACATCCGTTAGGGACACTCTATCTGAAAGCTGCGAGATATCATGTTTGATAGATGCCAGCTCTCTACGCTTGGTGTCTTGGAGGTCCTGTTTAGTTGGAAGCGTTTTCATAAACTGCAGGATGTCTTGAAGAGCGGTGTCGCTGCGGACGCGTGGGGCAGGGTGCTCCATCGCTAATGGGGAGGCAGGAGAGACGGATTGACAGGAGGAAGGGCTTGAGGGGGAGAGATCTCCAGAAAGTGCAGCGGGAGTGGGTTGTAGGAACGATCTCATTTCTGGCTGGGACACGGTCTCCCTAGGTTGTGTCGTATTACTTTTCTTTCTCCCGGATCTGGCCATGCTTAAAGGAGGACAGGTGGTTAAATGATAGCATGTGATGGCGCGGCCATACGCTTAGTGCTGCTCAGTACGCTGCAAATTGCCTACAGCATGGTGACTCCCAGTGGAATGGCACTAGCACGCCATTAATTAATATCAGAGTAAGGTGCCTGTAGATTTGCACAGAACAATACACAGTGAGGCCACTGGTGGTGTAGGGAGAGCCTCCTATATCTGGCCAGCTGGCAGTAAAGGGCAATGAGGAGGGTGAATACTGGCAAGGGGGGTACACACATAGACGACCAGCTACCTTGAGTGGAAACCAGTCATGGGGTGAGAGAAGGGTATGGGTGCTGCAGCATACAATTCCAGCCGCCTATGGGGTGAGAGAAGGGTCTGCAGCAGCCTATATGCCAGCCCTGGCTTCTGTGCCTTTATAACATCTGCGGCGGGGGCGGCCGGGAGATCAGAGCCATGGTGTCAGCAGCAGCTGCGGGCCTCAAGCCGTACAGGTCTAGGCGCAGGGGGAGGTAGCGATCCGGCCGGCGGGAGGTAGGGGAGAGTTCCTCACCGCACTGTGGAGCGGCCGTCCGGTCAGTGCGGCTCCCGTCTCCCTCCGTCCCAAGCTCCGGGCCTCTGTCAGCAGTGGTGCAGTAAGATGGCCGCAGGTTGTTGTGGGCTGCAGGGGGGTGCAGAATGAAGCCCAATCCTCCGGGCTATGGAAGCAGGGCCTTCAGCTGTGAATCCTCCAGGGCCTCCTTCGGGTGGATATGATGCCGAGGCACTGAGCGGTAAGCAGTACAGGTCCGCCCTCAGCTCGCACGTAGGGTCCGGGTGGTCTGGCGGGCCAGCAACAGAAATTTAGGCCCCGACTTCAGACTGGCGAGTAGGCCTCGTCCCGCAGGAGCTTCCCCGGCGTCTCTGATGGAAGTGGGCAGTAGTAGGGGGTAGAGGAAGGAGTGGGGAGGATGAATCAGGCGTAGGGTAAGGTTGAAACAGGCCAGGAGGGTATATTAATTAGATGAAAAGCAGGAGCTGAAGGATGCTACAACTGCTCACCTCCGGTGCCAGGCCACGCCCCCGATAGTGTGCTATTAAACATCACAAGAATAGTGCTAGGCGCAGAGAACAACAGGTGGAGAGGTTGAGGACGGTAAGTATACTGGCACATACAGGAAAGACCCATCAGTCCAAACCCCAGATCCCTAATGGTCAATAATATGTTACACTTGTAGGAAGGAAGGGCATTTTGCCAGAGATTGTAGGAGTAGTAGGACACATAGTCAATATAGATCCCCTAGACAGAAAACACAAGCTACATTATTAAACGCATAGACGGGACCAAGGGACATATAGTAATCATAAGCCATATAGAAAACACAGATTCGGCTAATGGGAAGAACAAAATAAATGCAACATTACCCTTTGACAAAACTTGAAGACTAATGTCGCATTCTGCTGTTCATCACAGGTAGAGGAAATTATCTCACAGATACCGGGTTCCCTATGAACTTAGGATGGACAGGACACTGGATTGATGGCTGGGATAGTCCCAGTAGAGATAAGACACACAGAATTTTTTTTAAGGGGGTAGACCAAGTAGAGAATCACTTCCCCGTAGTGACCAATCCAGTTGTCAAATTTTTATAAAATCTTCTTCACCTCTACAAACTCATCTGTCACCAACCTCTATTCTGTTTCTCTACAGTTTTCCTCTTCATCTTTTGCATTCACACAGGGTGGTACAATACATGGACCCAAGTACAGTTCAAACTCCACATGCCTAGGTCCTTCAGAGTTCAGCCCAAATCCAGTATATCTCAACAGCACGATGACACCAGTATTACTGCAGTGTGCCTTGTCATGCACAAACTGTGGAGAATTGGAATACTGGTGAAGGGAAATTTTGTATAGACACTGATATGCCTGTTGGTGAATGGCAAACCTGACATTTTCTTTTTCATTTTCTTCTTCTTTCTCTCCTCTAGAGATATTTCTTTTTTTCTTTTGAGTTATGCTCATGGTACTCTACATTGCAAACACACGATAGCTAAATTAAGATACAGAAATTTGTGTTCCCTGCAGGAAGAGGCAGTCTGGAGGACAAAGGGGTATGGCCAGGAGTCCTCAGTACTGTGGGCAGGTGGACACGGTAAGCCAGTAGCCCCCAGAGCATGCTTTCCAAGTCTAGCTGAGGTGGCACACGGTCTAACTCATTAAGGCAAAGAGGGTAGGTGCAGGCTGATGAAAGTCTTCTGGTGTGCGCCAGGATTCTATTCTCATGCAGGTAAGAAAGCAATGAACTGTCTTACTTGTTTGAGAAAGAATATTGGTAAAGCAATTAGAGATGAGCGGGTTCGGTTCCTCTGAATCCGAACCCGCCCGAACTTCAGGTTTTTTACACGGGTCCGAGCAGGCTCGGATCTTCCCGCCTTGCTCGGCTAACCCGAGCGCGCCCGAACGTCATCATCACGCTGTCGGATTCTCGCGAGGCTCGGATTCTATCGCGAGACTCGGATTCTATATAAGGAGCCGCGCGTCGCCGCCATTTTCACACGTGCATTGAGAGTCATAGGGAGAGGACGTGGCTGGCGTCCTCTCCGTTTAGAGAAGAGAGAGACACAGTATTTTCGGGGAGCATTATTAGGAGGAGTACTACTGTATATACTACTATACTACTTGCTGAAGTGATATTTATAGATTAGATAGTGTGACTGTAAGTGTATTATCTGACTTGTGGGGGAGACACTGACAGTGGGGAGCAGTTAGAGTCTGAGAGCAGGACTCAGGAGTACATATAACGTACAGTGCACACTTTTGCTGCCAGAGTCAGTGCCACACTGCCATTGTTGTGACCACACTGACCACCAGTATAATAATATATTTTGTGATTGTCTGCTTAGGCCTCGGAGTACTAGTTGCAAGTTGCAACGTGACCTGTCCTGAAGTGACCACCAGTTTAATAATCAATCACCACCAGTTTAATATATATATATATATATATATATATAATTGTATATAATATATATATATATAATATTGTATACCACCTACCCGTGGTTTTTTTTTTTTCATTCTTCTTTATACATACTACTATAGTAGCTTACTGTAGCAGTCTGCGGTGCTGTGCTGACCTGACAGTGTCCAGCAGGTCCGTCATCAGTCATTACATAATAAATATATATAGTACCTGTCCGGCTGCAGTACTAGTGATATTATATTGATTTCATCTCATTATCAATAATTTATCATCCAGTCTAGACTCTATATTAGCAGCAGACACAGTACGTTAGTCCACGGCTGTAGCTACCTCTGTGTCGGCACTCGGCAGTCCATCCATAATTGTATACCACCTACCCGTGGTTTTTTTTTTTTCTTTCTTCTTTGTACATACTACTATAGAGTATAGTAGCTTACTGTAGCAGTCTGCGGTGCTGCTGAGCTGACAGTGTCCAGCAGGTCCGTCATCAGTCATCATTACCTAATAAATATATTATCTACCTGTCCGGCTGCAGTACTAGTGATATTATATATACATACATATATATATTGATTTCATCTCATTATCAATCATCCAGTCTATATTAGCAGCAGACACAGTACGTTAGTCCACGGCTGTAGCTACCTCTGTGTCGGCACTCAGCAGTCCATCCATAATTGTATACCACCTACCCGTGGTTTTTTTTTTTCTTTCTTCTTTGTACATACTACTATAGTATAGTAGCTTACTGTAGCAGTCTGCGGTGCTGCTGAGCTGACAGTGTCCAGCAGGTCCGTCATCAGTCATCATTACCTAATAAATATATTATCTACCTGTCCAGCTGCAGTACTAGTGATATTATATATACATACATATATATATTGATTTCATCTCATTATCAATCATCCAGTCTATATTAGCAGCAGACACAGTACGTTAGTCCACGGCTGTAGCTACCTCTGTGTCGGCACTCGGCAGTCCATCCATAATTGTATACCACCTACCCGTGGTTTTTTTTTTTCTTTCTTCTTTGTACATACTACTATAGAGTATAGTAGCTTACTGTAGCAGTCTGCGGTGCTGCTGAGCTGACAGTGTCCAGCAGGTCCGTCATCAGTCATCATTACCTAATAAATATATTATCTACCTGTCCGGCTGCAGTACTAGTGTCAAAGTCAGAAAAATATCTCTATGCACACTACCATATTTGCACCTCACACAGGTCCGTGCTGCGCATGCGTACGCTCTCCCGTACGTGCGCATACTCACAGTCGCGGGCACCTGCAGGCGCACGGTATGCGTATTTACGGTAGAGTTTATGTGATCGTAGCGTGCGACTCAATCGTTACATATTTTCACTATATAATGTATTTTGTAGATCATGGTCCCTTTGATAGATTCTGAAAGTTTGGTTAATATAGAATGTTCGTGAACAGAGAAATCCCTCTTTGTTTGATACGAAGGGTCAGACAGGAGTAATACAGTGGTGTTTAGTACCCATCGGAAGAGTATTTAATTAGCAATATTCCGGTGTTGGTTTGAAGCGGATTAATCGCTCGTGCGAATAGTTATGGACATAAGAAGTTTATGAACATTTACTGTATTTGCACTTACTTATCCATGCGGCGGGAAACCCAGTTTCCCTCCCACCTGAGCTGTTGGAAATAGTCACGGCCCACCTGTATGAATCAACCTATGACCTTTTGTTATAATGCGAGGAGGAATTCCTGTGTCCAATGAACAATGAGATTGTAGGGACCATTGAATTGCATTGTGTGTGGGGCATAAATAGACAGGCCGATCACATCCAGCTCTCACTCTTCAACGGTTATCATTGCTGAAAATCGGGAGCTGGATGTCCAGAGGCGCATGCGATCGTTTCCCCTTGTGCGTAAGTGTTTCTCCGCAACTATATTGATCTTCTTGTTATTGTGGGCCAATCTCTCTCTCTCTCTCTCTCTCTCTCTCTCTCTTCTCCTCTTTCTCTCTTATTTTCCTTTAAATAGTAATTGTATTATATTTCCTGTGTAGTTATCTGGTTAGGTAATCTATGTTATATTGTAGTGTATGATTTGTATTTGTATTAATTCTTTTGCAAGTATATCATTCATAATATATATATATATTAGGCGTTGGACCCTAAGCCCAGGTATCTGTGTATTTCTTATAGTGTTAAGTATTCTCAGAGCGTCGGTGACGCTCAAACAGCTTTTGAGTTAATAAGGTTACACTGTGTTGCATCTACACCCTATCTCTACACTAAGGTTTTACAGCATATTACATTGTTTATGGTTTAGATTAAAAGGTTTAACATTGTGAGCGTCAGCGCCGCTGGTGATCTCCTCGTGGTCCCGAGCGTCCGCTACGCTATAGCGAATCATTACGTTAGTCGGCAGCCAATAGCGTGCCTGCCTGTGATCTCTTGGCCGTGAGCGAACGTGACGCTTGAGCGTCTCGACCACGGCTAAGCGATCGTTACGCAACGAGCGTACCCTTACGGTACTCCATACGTAAATAGCGTAAAGTGTTCTTAGACCTCACAAAGGGTTTTATATACGATAAATATTCTGCTTCAGCAATTGGCGGCTCGCCCGTCCTTCACATATCTGCACTAGGTAATTTCAGCAGACATTATCCAGCAGCAAAGGGCGGGAGATCATATTCCTCGTAGTGCTGTTTGGATAAGCGTCTGCTTCGCTTAGTAAAGGGTGCTGAAGGAATCCGGGACCGGAGGTAAGAACAAAACGATAGTGTCCTTTTAAAACTGTTTATTTCTGTCTTGCGTACACACGCACGCATATCTGCATTTCTTTTCATTCGTGTATTTTCATATATCACTCTCCTGTTTGCCATTGTATAATTGATAAACGTACTAAGAGAGATTTGTCGCTATTTCATAGTTAAAGTGTAAAAGTAAAGGTAATACAGTTAAGGTATAGAAATACACGCAACTCTACCTAAAGGTATAAGGAGAGATTGGTGTGGTGCTTGGTAGATGATCGAGGATCATCTACATTGATAAAACGTGTTAGTTGTGTTACGGTAGACAAAGACTGGTGTACACGTGTCTCTAACAAAGGGAGAGACTCGTGTACGCAAAGGCCGACGCACGCAGCGTAAATTACGCAACGGAGCGTCTGGGTATGCCCACGTAACTCAAGTCACACGATAGTGTTGATTTTTAAGTAGCGCAACAGGCGATAAGTAGCGCATTAGGCGATAAATAGCGAAAATTTATTTTAACATTCAAAATTTAAATTAATAGATCCTTCTCCTAATTTGTAACGCATCTGGTCTAAACAGAAATTTCTGCGCAGAAATAGAAATAGAAACAAAAGTGTACATGTGGTGAGTGAGTGTTTTTACATACAATTTTGAGGTTGAACCAAAAGAAATCATCGAGTTCTCGTGAGGTACATACGTGTAAGTGACATGCACGGTGGCTAGGGAGGCATCCTTGGTTAAACATAAAATTTGAGCATTAGAGTATAGCAGACCAGGAGGTCATACTGTAACAGACCAGGAGGTCATAGCAGACCAGCAGGTTCAGGTACAGCAGACAAGGAAGTCCGCTATACAGTCCACAGGCACAACACCTAAAAGGGTTGGTGCAACACCCATATAGGCCATACAAGCTCTTGCTGAAGGAATTCGCAGCCGCAATTTTCGATTCCACTGGTCGCTCCGTACATAAGATTAGTTGCTTATGTGCTGAACGATTGTACCGCACGTAATTGTGTGCATTAGTAAACCTGACCGGTACTATTTGTGTACGAAGGTCATAAACGCTATTTGTACATTCTGACGTGATTTGTGTAATTTTTTATTTTTACAAAGGGAAGTTCGCTGGTCACTCAGGAATTGTCCAACAACCTCACCTTTACTGGAAAGAGTAAGTGTTCTGCGGATATCCCTCGCATGTTCCAGTAAACAAAGGTTAAATAGGTGCCCTGGGTCGAGTACGCCAGCACCATATCGGTGTGATCAGGTCGTATTGGTCGGCGTGGGCAGAGTGAGTAAGGTGCTCGGTAAACCTTACCGTCAACCTATCGTGAATATCTTGGTTTTTTGTAAGGGTCCGTAACACCTGCAAATTATGGGGGCCAGTTGTTCAGGAAGGGGGCGATCAACCTCGGTTCGGGTTGATTCCATAAACCGTCCAGTTGGGTCGGCAAGGTACGTAATGTGTGAAAAGTACGGAAGTCACACAGAAGCTTTATGTGATGAATGGGAGAGAATGACAGTACATGACGGGGAGAAATACCCAAGAGTAGGTAGCTTCAGCACAGAAGTGTTAACGAATTTAAGGAGAAGGATATGTCTCATTAAATCAGCAAAGAGATGAATCAAGCATTATGATTATTTGCAGTTGTGGCAACAGGAGGGTGACATACAGAGAGGATTGGCTCAGGCGGCGGGATCTGGCTCGATCAGAAAACTGATAGCCACGGCCCCACCACCACCATACATATCAGGAGAGAAATTGGTTGCGGAGAATGACGCACTAAGGTGTAACACACAAACACTTAGCAACTGTATTAATGTTAAAGATAATGTTAACCAATTAACCAATGCAAGTATTAACCCGTGCAAGTTGTACCCTGTTTTGAACTTTCCTCAGGAGTGTGATCAAGAGGACGAATCGGCAACAATTTCAGCGCTCTCTCTAGCAGCCACCATAGCAGAGACCACAGTAGGCACAGCTCCACCCCCGAGATTAGTAACAAAGGCCCCTAGCGGAGGGATAGGTGAGGTCGTATCAACGGGTAAGTACGGCACCATACACTATGCTGAAACTATTTCACCACAGCCTGTAGAATGTACACAGAATGAGGTTGTTAGAGTTAATCCTGTTAAGGTAATAGTAGTTCCAAATGGGAAAACAGACACTTCAGGAGTCACTCCTGTTAGGAACATTGCCATGTATAGCCCATTTTCCCGAATGGAATTAAGGACCATAGTGTCTGAATTCCCTGAACCTAGAAAAGACTTAGTTGCCAGCCAAAAATACATCAGAGACCTAGGTAACACGGTAGAGCCCAACAACAAAGACTGGCAGATATTGCTGAGAGCATGTTTACCCTCCAATGTTGACGCAACTCAATTTTTAGCTGACTGTGGATTAGATCAGGACGTACCTCTTACAGATGTGTACAACAAAGACAATGTAAAAAGAATAAGCTTACAGTTAAAAGAGTATTTACCAGCGGTAGTTAAATGGAACAAGATTTTCTCCATTAGACAGAAAGAGTCAGAAACTGCTGCAGAATATTTTCACAGAGCATTATTAGAAATGGCAAAATACACAGGCATAGAGGACATTAAAACAAACATAAACCATCGAGAAGTAGCAGTATCGGTACTGATGGATGGTTTAAAAGAATCATTAAAGACTAGGGTACAGACCACACAACCATGTTGGCGAGGTCTGTCTGTGGCTACTTTGAGAGAGGCTGCTATTGATCACGACCGGAATATCACCAGACACAGGGAACAACAAGGTGATAAGTTAATGGCAGTAAGTATACAGGCCTTGACCACAAAACAGCCTGTGTTAACATCACCAAACCCTGTGGGTAAGTCAAATGTGGTAACATGTTATTCTTGTCACAAACAGGGACACTTTGCACGAGACTGTAGATCGAGAAATATACAAACATCTTATCAACCCGCTAGACAACGACACGACACACGACGTTGGGATCAGGGTCCGCAGAAACGGAGTTATGAGCCACATGCAGGGGAAACAAAAAGATATCCCCCGAACAGAGACTGGCAAGCCTCTGGTAGCTCCCAATTAACTCCATCACAAGTAGTTGCTGCCAGCGGGATTCAGGGAGGTCACCATACCCAATAGGGGTGTGGCCATACCTGTAATCTGCAGCCAGTAAAATTGATTGCAAGTCTTGGAAGTGAACCAGAAATTGCAATCAATGTAGCTGGTAAATTATTAAACTTTCTTGTAGACACAGGGGCGGCCAAATCAGTGATAAATTCGACAGTGGGCATGAGAACCACTGGTAAGACAATTCCAGCCATAGGGGTAACGGGAGTAGTCCAGCACTACCCTGTTAGCAAACCAGTCGAGATTACAGTAGGGCCTTTACATACCAAGCATTCCTTTTTGCTGGCTGCATCGGCACCGACTAATCTCCTGGGAAGAGACTTACTGTGTAAAATGGGGTGCGTCATTTATTGTACTCCTGAAGGTGTATTCTTGGACATACCTGAGAATCACGCTCAGGAAGTGCGAGACATGTTAGACTCCCCATCAAAATTAATGACACATACCATTATGACAAATAGGACTCCCTCCCAAGTAGAAGAAATGACATCTCAGATACCAGAGTCACTTTGGACTAAAGATGGACAGGACACTGGATTAATGGCAAACGTAGCTCCGGTAGTTGTACAAGTAAAAGATGGTAGGATAGCTCCAAAAATCCCACAGTACCCTCTGAAGCCAGAGGTGGAGTTAGGAGTGTACCCAGTAATAGAGCGCTTGCTACAACAGGGCATTCTGGTAAGAACGTCCAGCACTGCCAATAGTCCCATCTTCCCTGTTAAAAAGAGTGGGGGGAGGGGTTACCGGCTAGTGCAGGATCTAAGGGGGATTAACAAAATAGTTGAGAGTCAGTTCCCCGTAGTGCCAAATCCAGCTGTCATCCTAATGCAAATCCCTCCCACTGCGAAATTTTTCACTGTTATTGACCTCTGCTCCGCTTTCTTTTCGGTACCTCTGCACCCTGACAGTCAATATTTGTTTGCATTTACATACAGAGGAGTCCAATACACATGGACTCGATTACCACAAGGATTCATAGACAGCCCAAGTATATTTTCCCAGGCTTTGCATGATTGTTTACAGTCTTTCCAACCAGTGAGTGGATCAGTATTAATACAGTACGTGGATGATCTACTACTGTGTTCTGATTCATTGGAAGCATCTCTGAAGGATACGAAACAGCTCCTGTTTCATCTTTCAGACACAGGACACAAGGTTTCCAAAGACAAGTTGCAATTATGCCAAACTAAGGTAAAATATTTGGGACACTGTCTAACACAAGGACTGAGACACCTGACCGCTGATAGAATTCAAGCAATTAGAGACATGACTCTGCCACAAACCCAGCAACAGATCAGAACATTTTTAGGAATGTGTGGGTATTGCCGTAACTGGATCCCAGGGTTTTCCATTCTAGCGTTACCCTTGCAGGAGATGGTCTCCTCAAACAAACCTGATCGGATTTCGCATACAGACGAGTCTGAGACAGCATTTGAGAGACTTAAACAGTGCCTAACGCAGGCACCAGCATTAGGTATGCCAGACTATGGGAAACCCTTTGAACTATACGGAACAGAAAGTGCTGGTTGCGCGGCAGGCGTACTAACCCAAAAGCACGGTGATGCCAGCAGGGCAGTAGCATATTACAGCGCTCAGCTAGATACGGTAGCGCGATCCCTCCCCACATGCTTGCGAAGCGTTGCTGCGATAGCATTGCTAGTAACGAAAAGCGAAGACGTCGTGCTAGGTCACAACCTCACAATTCACACACCACATGCAGTGTCAGCCTTGTTAAATTCTGCCCAAACCAGACACGTCTCATCAGCGCGGTTTACAAGATGGGAATTGGCACTAATGGCCCCCGTAAACATCACCATAAGGAGATGCAGTGCATTAAATCCTGCAACATATCTCCCAGGTGTGCCTGGACAGGCACAAAGGGTGGAGGATGAGAGTGGTGGGGAAGGAGAATTTAATACAAAGGAAGACACACATGATTGTATGGAATATTTGACCCAAAATTTTACCGCAAGGCCTGACATCAGTGACAACCCACTGGAAGATGTAGAACTTACGTTCTACACGGACGGTAGTTGTCATAGACAGTCAGACTCGGGAGACTTGTGTACTGGATACGCAGTCGTAGATGACCAAGGCACCATAGAAGCGGAACCGCTAGGCCCACCTCACTCAGCCCAGGTTGCTGAACTGGTCGCCCTAACCAGAGCATGTGAATTGGCTAAGGGCAAATCAGCCAATATCTACACCGATTCTAGATACGCATTCGGGGTAGTCCATGATTTCGGAGCCCTATGGCGCCTCAGAAATTTCATGACGGCAGCTGGTACACCGGTAGCGCATGCAGCTCACATAAAAAGGCTTCTAACAGCGATACAGGAACCCGACAGAGTGGCTGTTATCAAATGTAAAGCACACACATATAGCCAAGACCCAGTATCACTTGGTAACAGCCGAGCAGACGAAGCTGCTAAATTAGCAGCTGCTACCCCCAGACAGACAGACACCACACAACTGATGGTATTTAATACCATCAACACACAGAAGTTGTGTGAGATGCAAAATTTGTGTTCCACACAGGAAAAGGCAGTCTGGAAGGCAAAAGGATATGGCCAGGAGTCCTCAGGACTCTGGACGGATGGACACGGTAAACCAGTGGCCCCCAGAGCATACCTTCCATGTTTAGCTGAGGCAGCTCACGGGCTGACTCATCTGGGCAAGGAAGGGATGTGCAAGTTGGTAAGAGCATATTGGTGTGCCCCAGGATTTTCATCTCATGCGAGTAAAAGAGCAATGTCATGCCTTACCTGTCTGAGAAAGAACATCGGAAAGGCAATACCTACAGAACCATCTCATATCCCACCTGCCGGCGGCCCTTTCCAGGTAATACAGATTGACTTTATTCAATTACCCCCTTGTCGAAATTTGAAATATGTACTTGTTTGTATAGATGTTTTTTCAAATTGGGTCGAAGCATTTCCTGCGGCCACAAATACCGCTATGTTTACTGCTAAGAAAATTGTGCAGGAATTTGTATGTAGATATGGTATCCCTAGAATTATCGAAAGTGATAGGGGTACCCATTTTACAGGTGATGTCTTTCAAGGAATGTGTAAATTGATGGGAATTGATAGCAAGCTGCACACTCCATACCGTCCACAGGCGAGTGCGAAAGTGGAAAGAGTGAACAGCACTATTAAAAATAAACTGAGTAAAGTGATGGCAGAGACAGGATTGACATGGCCAGAAGCTTTACCCATTGTACTGTACAGCATCAGAACCACTCCCAGGTCCCCTCTTAATCTGTCTCCCTTTGAAATCTTGTTTGGTCGACAACTGCATGTTATGATTAACCCTCAGGATGATTTGAAGTGTAACAATGAAGTGACTGTAAAATACTTGATTAACATGAGTAAACAGTTAAGGAATCAAAATGATAATCTGAAGTTAGTGATTCCTGATTTACCAGATAGTAATTGTCATGACATTGAACCTGGGGATTATGTAATGATACGGAATTTTCTACGCTCAGGTTGCCTTATTGACAGATGGGAAGGACCATACCAGGTCTTATTGACTAGCACTACAGCATTGAAGGTTGCTGAGAGAGAGACTTGGGTTCATTCGTCCCACTGTAAAAAGGTTGCTGATCCAGAGAGGCCCCGTGATAAGGAACAGACGGTAGAGGTTGTATCACTGGAGTGTCTGTTCCAGGAGGATTGAGGCGGCGCCTGAGCATTGAAAATCACAAGACCAAAAGCAGTTGTCGATCCCCTGTTCCCTTTTATTGTTTTTCTCCAACTTCCCATCCCCTCTCCCTCAAATTATTTTTTCCCCCTTCTCATTCTTCTCCGTTTCCTCCTACAAGATGGACTTGCCCCAAGAGACTGTGATCCGGATTTTCCTGTTGACCATGATGTTGACCAGAGCAGTCTGTTCCGGCGAGAGTACCATGGAGGTCGAGAGAGGTTCTGGAATGGGTTCTGATGACAGAGATGGAGGCGTAGTTTTCCAAGAACAACTTAACCAACAAGTAAAGGCGAGTATCAGAAAACGATCCGATAGCATTGACCATAGAAGGAATTGTGAAGGATTGTTAGCTGAAGAAAACTGTATCTGTCGGCTCTGTAACAATGTCATTGAGGATGGGTGCATAAAGAAATGCCAATCCAGTTTTAATATCCATATGGACCGGCATCCATTGAGTGACTATCACTCCTTAGTGGGTAGTGTGTTAAATAAAACAGATTGTTGGGTATGCTCTCAAGTACCTCAAGGTCATAGCAAATCAGGGCTAGTACCATTTCCTTTAACGTTAGGGGAAGTACTTGAGTTAAGTGGTGGGAGACCGGTGGACAGGAGATTTAATATCTCCAGCCCTCCTAGTTTGAAGCTCCACCAATACCATGTGGATAGGTCCCTATTATGTTTTAACATCTCCAATCCCCGAAAGCCGGGAAATTGGGAAGTGTCATGGAGTAATCAAACCATGACCTTTTCGCATAGAGCAGATAGAATGCCTACAGATACAGAGCTTATACGCCACATAGCCAGTAGAGGAAAATCTTTCCGGTATAGGTATACCTTAGGAAATAGGATTACGAGAGTTGGAGAGGTATCACCAGGATACTGTGCACATATCGTACAACCTGATACGTGTACTAAGCAGATGGAAGAATTAGGGTTAGGAGATTTCACATGGAAGGTGTGTAATATGGTTATGTCCTACTCCGTCCCATATGTCCTCCCCGATGATGCATATTTCATATGCGGGAGAAAGGCGTATAAGTGGCTTGCCCCAAACTCTGAAGGATTGTGTTATATTGGAAAAGTACTGCCTGAAGTAATGACTGTATCACATGACAAAATGAAAGACATACACCGTGTTGCCCAAACTCCTTATACTCACACCCATTACGAGCACGTAGTTAAACGGCACCTGATAGAAAGAACAGAGCATCCGGCCTCTGACATGATCCATGAATCCACCGGGATTCAGTTTCTAATCGCGTTAGACATCACTCGCACCGCCAGAGGAGTGTTGAATTATAAATACATATCTGCGCTTGCAAATTTGTTAGATAATATCACTGAAATGTATGATGACACGTTTAGGTATACTGGAAGGGAACTTCAAGCTTATAAAACAGAACTGGTACAGCATAGAATGGTTCTTAATTACCTCACAGCAGTGACAGGCGGATATTGTGTCACACTGGCAACACAATACGGCGTGAAATGTTGCACATATATTACAAATAGCACCGAGGACCCGGTCGAGGTCATAGACCAAAAGATGGACGATATTCTCCAACTGAAGTGGGAATTTCGCAGGAGACACAATCTCACTCTTGCTGCTGTAGGTAATGAGCTGACTGGTTGGGTGTCATGGTTGAACCCACGAAATTGGTTCTCTGGTTTAGGAGACTGGGCTCAAGGAGTCATAATGGATGTTGGGAAGTTTCTCCTATGTATCTTAGGTGTTATCATAACGATTGGCTTGATATTTAGATGCGGTCAGGCTTTAATGAAGTGCAATCGTCGTACTAGGGTAATGAGTTTAAGGAGTGAGGAAACTGTAATTCCAATGGACTTGATTTATGACCCAAATGTAGAAACAATGATGTGATGAAAATGCGATTTCTACGGTCCGTTTCTTTCACCTGTTTTTCCGTTTTCTCCAAGGTAAAAAGACCCACTTGGACGAGGAATTTGATGAGCCGATATACAGACAACAGATGGATTAAAGAAGAAGTTTTGACAACCTGATACACAGATTTTTGATGAACTATGCCATGGATCCCCAGTTTCCCTAGAAATTTTAAAATTACGCTAGCCCAACACTTTTGTAAATCTATGGACATTGACAGCTTTTGCTCGCACCTTATGGGCAAAAGCACAAAGAAGACTGCATTCAACAGACACCAAACAAGACCTCAATCGACGAATGTACATTTACCTGACATAGAATACCACCGCATTTACCGTAATTATGTCTTTTCTTCATTTCTACAACCCTCAGGTAATGACACACATAGTCGATAGGGAATACAGGCACAGATATCAGCAATCACATATCTCCCCCATTCATGTATCATCAACTAAAATGTGCTCCCCCATTTTGTTACAACCAAAGCCGAAAAGAGCTCGGTAAAGTTTGACAGCCCATCCACAGACCCGTACCACGGGATAAGAAGGAATTCAAATGTATACTTCGCAATACCTCGAAGCTTGATTTAAAACACGTACGGCACGATGATACATGACCCCCAAGCACGGATTCATACACACATGCTTCTGCTATCTCACTAGGTCATACCCTTTTCCTACCTTCTCCTCTTCTCCCCTACCCAACCATGTAAATGTATTAACCCCTGACATATATTTTTCTCTTTTTGAAATGTTTTAGAAGGTGGCAGTTATTGTTGACTGCCAAAGGGTGGACTGTCAAAGTCAGAAAAATATCTTTATGCACACTACCATATTTGCACCTCACACAGGTCCGTGCTGCGCATGCGTACGCTCTCCCGTACGTGCGCATACTCACAGTCGCGGGCACCCGCAGGCGCACGGTATGCGTATTTACGGTAGAGTTTATGTGATCGTAGCGTGCGACTCAATCGTTACATATTTTCACTATATAATGTATTTTGTAGATCATGGTCCCTTTGATAGATTCTGAAAGTTTGGTTAATATAGAATGTTCGTGAACAGAGAAATCCCTCTTTGTTTGATACGAAGGGTCAGACAGGAGTAATACAGTGGTGTTTAGTACCCATCGGAAGAGTATTTAATTAGCAATATTTCGGTGTTGGTTTGAAGCGGATTAATCGCTTGTGCGAATAGTTATGGACATAAGAAGTTTATGAACATTTACTGTATTTGCACTTACTTATCCATGCGGCGGGAAACCCAGTTTCCCTCCCACCTGAGCTGTTGGAAATAGTCACGGCCCACCTGTATGAATCAACCTATGACCTTTTGTTATAATGCGAGGAGGAATTCCTGTGTCCAATGAACAATGAGATTGTAGGGACCATTGAATTGCATTGTGTGTGGGGCATAAATAGACAGGCCGATCACATCCAGCTCTCACTCTTCAACGGTTATCATTGCTGAAAATCGGGAGCTGGATGTCCAGAGGCGCATGCGATCGTTTCCCCTTGTGCGTAAGTGTTTCTCCGCAACTATATTGATCTTCTTGTTATTGTGGGCCAATCTCTCTCTCTCTCTCTCTCTCTCTCTTCTCCTCTTTCTCTCTTATTTTCCTTTAAATAGTAATTTTATTATATTTCCTGTGTAGTTATCTGGTTAGGTAGTCTATGTTATATTGTAGTGTATGATTTGTATTTGTATTAATTCTTTTGCAAGTATATCATTCATAATATATATATATTAGGCGTTGGACCCTAAGCCCAGGTATCTGTGTATTTCTTATAGTGTTAAGTATTCTCAGAGCGTCGGTGACGCTCAAACAGCTTTTGAGTTAATAAGGTTACACTGTGTTGCATCTACACCCTATCTCTACACTAAGGTTTTACAGCATATTACATTGTTTATGGTTTAGATTAAAAGGTTTAACATTGTGAGCGTCAGCGCCGCTGGTGATCTCCTCGTGGTCCCGAGCGTCCGCTACGCTATAGCGAATCATTACGTTAGTCGGCAGCCAATAGCGTGCCTGCCTGTGATCTCTTGGCCGTGAGCGAACGTGACGCTTGAGCGTCTCGACCACGGCTAAGCGATCGTTACGCAACGAGCGTACCCTTACGGTACTCCATACGTAAATAGCGTAAAGTGTTCTTAGACCTCACAAAGGGTTTTATATACGATAAATATTCTGCTTTATCACTAGTGATATTATATATACATACATATATATATTGATTTCATCTCATTATCAATCATCCAGTCTATATTAGCAGCAGACACAGTACGTTAGTCCACGGCTGTAGCTACCTCTGTGTCGGCACTCAGCAGTCCATCCATAATTGTATACCACCTACCCGTGGTTTTTTTTTTTCTTTCTTCTTTGTACATACTACTATAGTATAGTAGCTTACTGTAGCAGTCTGCGGTGCTGCTGAGCTGACAGTGTCCAGCAGGTCCGTCATCAGTCATCATTACCTAATAAATATATTATCTACCTGTCCGGCTGCAGTACTAGTGATATTATATATACATACATATATATATTGATTTCATCTCATTATCAATCATCCAGTCTATATTAGCAGCAGACACAGTACGTTAGTCCACGGCTGTAGCTACCTCTGTGTCGGCACTCGGCAGTCCATCCATAATTGTATACCACCTACCCGTGGTTTTTTTTTTCTTTCTTCTTTGTACATACTACTATAGTATAGTAGCTTACTGTAGCAGTCTGCGGTGCTGCTGAGCTGACAGTGTCCAGCAGGTCCGTCATCAGTCATCATTACCTAATAAATATATTATCTACCTGTCCGGCTGCAGTACTAGTGATATTATATATACATACATATATATATTGATTTCATCTCATTATCAATCATCCAGTCTATATTAGCAGCAGACACAGTACGTTAGTCCACGGCTGTAGCTACCTCTGTGTCGGCACTCGGCAGTCCATCTATAATTGTATACCACCTACCCGTGTTTTTTTTTTTTCTTTCTTCTTTGTACATACTACTATAGAGTATAGTAGCTTACTGTAGCAGTCTGCGGTGCTGCTGAGCTGACAGTGTCCAGCAGGTCCGTCATCAGTCATCATTACCTAATAAATATATTATCTACCTGTCCGGCTGCAGTACTAGTGATATTATATATACATACATATATATATTGATTTCATCTCATTATCAATCATCCAGTCTATATTAGCAGCAGACACAGTACGTTAGTCCACGGCTGTAGCTACCTCTGTGTCGGCACTCGGCAGTCCATCTATAATTGTATACCACCTACCCGTGGTTTTTTTTTTCTTTCTTCTTTGTACATACTACTATAGAGTATAGTAGCTTACTGTAGCAGTCTGCGGTGCTGCTGAGCTGACAGTGTCCAGCAGGTCCGTCATCAGTCATCATTACCTAATAAATATATTATCTACCTGTCCGGCTGCAGTACTAGTGATATTATATATACATACATATATATATTGATTTCATCTCATTATCAATCATCCAGTCTATATTAGCAGCAGACACAGTACGTTAGTCCACGGCTGTAGCTACCTCTGTGTCGGCACTCAGCAGTCCATCCATAATTGTATACCACCTACCCGTGGTTTTTTTTTTTCTTTCTTCTTTGTACATACTACTATAGTATAGCAGCTTACTGTAGCAGTCTGCGGTGCTGCTGAGCTGACAGTGTCCAGCAGGTCCGTCATCAGTCATCATTACCTAATAAATATATTATCTACCTGTCCGGCTGCAGTACTAGTGATATTATATATACATACATATATATATTGATTTCATCTCATTATCAATCATCCAGTCTATTTTAGCAGCAGACACAGTACGTTAGTCCACGGCTGTAGCTACCTCTGTGTCGGCACTCGGCAGTCCATCCATAAGTATACTAGTATCCATCCATCTCCATTGTTTACCTGAGGTGCCTTTTAGTTGTGCCTATTAAAATATGGAGAACAAAAATGTTGAGGTTCCAAAATTAGGGAAAGATCAAGATCCACTTCCACCTCGTGCTGAAGCTGCTGCCACTAGTCATGGCCGAGACGATGAAATGCCAGCAACGTCGTCTGCCAAGGCCGATGCCCAATGTCATAGTACAGAGCATGTCAAATCCAAAACACCAAATATCAGTAAAAAAAGGACTCCAAAACCTAAAATAAAATTGTCGGAGGAGAAGCGTAAACTTGCCAATATGCCATTTACCACACGGAGTGGCAAGGAACGGCTGAGGCCCTGGCCTATGTTTATGGCTAGTGGTTCAGCTTCACATGAGGATGGAAGCACTCAGCCTCTCGCTAGAAAACTGAAAAGACTCAAGCTGGCAAAAGCACCGCAAAGAACTGTGCATTCTTCGAAATCCCAAATCCACAAGGAGAGTCCAATTGTGTCGGTTGCGATGCCTGACCTTCCCAACACTGGACGTGAAGAGCATGCGCCTTCCACCATTTGCACGCCCCCTGCAAGTGCTGGAAGGAGCACCCGCAGTCCAGTTCCTGATAGTCAGATTGAAGATGTCAGTGTTGAAGTACACCAGGATGAGGAGGATATGGGTGTTGCTGGCGCTGGGGAGGAAATTGACCAGGAGGATTCTGATGGTGAGGTGGTTTGTTTAAGTCAGGCACCCGGGGAGACACCTGTTGTCCGTGGGAGGAATATGGCCGTTGACATGCCTGGTGAAAATACCAAAAAAATCAGCTCTTCAGTGTGGAGGTATTTCAACAGAAAAGCGGACAACAGGTGTCAAGCCGTGTGTTGCCTTTGTCAAGCTGTAATAAGTAGGGGTAAGGACGTTAACCACCTCGGAACATCCTCCCTTATACGTCACCTGCAGCGCATTCATAATAAGTCAGTGACAAGTTCAAAAACTTTGGGCGACAGCGGAAGCAGTCCACTGACCAGTAAATCCCTTCCTCTTGTAACCAAGCTCACGCAAACCACCCCACCAACTCCCTCAGTGTCAATTTCCTCCTTCCCCAGGAATGCCAATAGTCCTGCAGGCCATGTCACTGGCAATTCTGACGAGTCCTCTCCTGCCTGGGATTCCTCCGATGCATCCTTGCGTGTAACGCCTACTGCTGCTGGCGCTGCTGTTGTTGCTGCTGGGACTCGATGGTCATCCCAGAGGGGAAGTCGTAAGCCCACTTGTACTACTTCCAGTAAGCAATTGACTGTCCAACAGTCCTTTGCGAGGAAGATGAAATATCACAGCAGTCATCCTGCTGCAAAGCGGATAACTGAGGCCTTGACAACTATGTTGGTGTTAGACGTGCGTCCGGTATCCGCCGTTAGTTCACAGGGAACTAGACAATTTATTGAGGCAGTGTGCCCCCGTTACCAAATACCATCTAGGTTCCACTTCTCTAGGCAAGCGATACCGAGAATGTACACGGACGTCAGAAAAAGACTCACCAGTGTCCTAAGAAATGCAGTTGTACCCAATGTCCACTTAACCACGGACATGTGGACAAGTGGAGCAGGGCAGGGTCAGGACTATATGACTGTGACAGCCCACTGGGTAGATGTATGGACTCCCTCCGCAAGAACAGCAGCGGCGGCACCAGTAGCAGCATCTCGCAAACGTCAACTCTTTCCTAGGCAGGCTACGCTTTGTATCACCGCTTTCCAGAATACGCACACAGCTGAAAACCTCTTACGGCAACTGAGGAAGATCATCGCGGAATGGCTTACCCCAATTGGACTCTCCTGTGGATTTGTGGCATCGGACAACGCCAGCAATATTGTGTGTGCATTAAATATGGGCAAATTCCAGCACGTCCCATGTTTTGCACATACCTTGAATTTGGTGGTGCAGAATTTTTTAAAAAACGACAGGGGCATGCAAGAGATGCTGTCGGTGGCCAGAAGAATTGCGGGACACTTTCGGCGTACAGGCACCACGTACAGAAGACTGGAGCACCACCAAAAACTACTGAACCTGCCCTGCCATCATCTGAAGCAAGAAGTGGTAACGAGGTGGAATTCAACCCTCTATATGCTTCAGAGGTTGGAGGAGCAGCAAAAGGCCATTCAAGCCTATACAATTGAGCACGATATAGGAGGTGGAATGCACCTGTCTCAAGCGCAGTGGAGAATGATTTCAACGTTGTGCAAGGTTCTGATGCCCTTTGAACTTGCCACACGTGAAGTCAGTTCAGACACTGCCAGCCTGAGTCAGGTCATTCCCCTCATCAGGCTTTTGCAGAAGAAGCTGGAGACATTGAAGGAGGAGCTAACACGGAGCGATTCCGCTAGGCATGTGGGACTTGTGGATGGAGCCCTTAATTGGCTTAACAAGGATTCACGGGTGGTCAATCTGTTGAAATCAGAGCACTACATTTTGGCCACCGTGCTCGATCCTAGATTTAAAGCCTACCTTGGATCTCTCTTTCCGGCAGACACAAGTCTGCTGGGGTTGAAAGACCTGCTGGTGAGAAAATTGTCAAGTCAAGCGGAACGCGACCTGTCAACATCTCCTCCTTCACATTCTCCCGCAACTGGGGGTGCGAGGAAAAGGCTCAGAATTCCGAGCCCACCCGCTGGCGGTGATGCAGGGCAGTCTGGAGCGACTGCTGATGCTGACATCTGGTCCGGACTGAAGGACCTGACAACGATTACGGACATGTCGTCTACTGTCACTGCATATAATTCTCTCACCATTGAAAGAATGGTGGAGGATTATATGAGTGACCGCATCCAAGTAGGCACGTCACACAGTCCGTACTTATACTGGCAGGAAAAAGAGGCAATTTGGAGGCCCTTGCACAAACTGGCTTTATTCTACCTAAGTTGACCTCCCACAAGTGTGTACTCCGAAAGAGTGTTTAGTGCCGCCGCTCACCTTGTCAGCAATCGGCGTACGAGGTTACATCCAGAAAATGTGGAGAAAATGATGTTCATTAAAATGAATTATAATCAATTCCTCCGTGGAGACATTGACCAGCAGCAATTGCCTCCACAAAGTACACAGGGAGCTGAGATGGTGGATTCCAGTGGGGACGAATTGATAATCTGTGAGGAGGGGGATGTACACGGTGATATATCGGAGGATGATGATGAGGTGGACATCTTGCCTCTGTAGAGCCAGTTTGTGCAAGGAGAGATTAATTGCTTCTTTTTTGGTGGGGGTCCAAACCAACCCGTCATTTCAGTCACAGTCGTGTGGCAGACCCTGTCACTGAAATGATGGGTTGGTTAAAGTGTGCATGTCCTGTTTATACAACATAAGGGTGGGTGGGAGGGCCCAAGGACAATTCCATCTTGCACCTTTTTTTTCTTTAATTTTTCTTTGCGTCATGTGCTGTTTGGGGAGGGTTTTTTGGAAGGGACATCCTGCGTGACACTGCAGTGCCACTCCTAGATGGGCCCGGTGTTTGTGTCGGCCACTAGGGTCGCTTATCTTACTCACACAGCTACCTCATTGCGCCTCTTTTTTTCTTTGCGTCATGTGCTGTTTGGGGAGGGTTTTTTGGAAGGGACATCCTGCGTGACACTGCAGTGACACTCCTAGATGGGCCCGGTGTTTGTGTCGGCCACTAGGGTCGCTTATCTTACTCACACAGCTACCTCATTGCGCCTCTTTTTTTCTTTGCGTCATGTGCTGTTTGGGGAGGGTTTTTTGGAAGGGACATCCTGCGTGACACTGCAGTGACACTCCTAGATGGGCCCGGTGTTTGTGTCGGCCACTAGGGTCGCTTATCTTACTCACACAGCTACCTCATTGCGCCTCTTTTTTTCTTTGCGTCATGTGCTGTTTGGGGAGGGTTTTTTGGAAGGGACATCCTGCGTGACACTGCAGTGCCACTCCTAGATGGGCCCGGTGTTTGTGTCGGCCACTAGGGTCGCTTATCTTACTCACACAGCTACCTCATTGCGCCTCTTTTTTTCTTTGCGTCATGTGCTGTTTGGGGAGGGTTTTTTGGAAGGGACATCCTGCGTGACACTGCAGTGACACTCCTAGATGGGCCCGGTGTTTGTGTCGGCCACTAGGGTCGCTTATCTTACTCACACAGCTACCTCATTGCGCCTCTTTTTTTCTTTGCGTCATGTGCTGTTTGGGGAGGGTTTTTTGGAAGGGACATCCTGCGTGACACTGCAGTGACACTCCTAGATGGGCCCGGTGTTTGTGTCGGCCACTAGGGTCGCTTATCTTACTCACACAGCTACCTCATTGCGCCTCTTTTTTTCTTTGCGTCATGTGCTGTTTGGGGAGGGTTTTTTGGAAGGGACATCCTGCGTGACACTGCAGTGACACTCCTAGATGGGCCCGGTGTTTGTGTCGGCCACTAGGGTCGCTTAGCTTAGTCATCCAGCGACCTAGGTGCAAATTTTAGGACTAAAAATAATATTGTGAGGTGTGAGGTATTCAGAATAGACTGAAAATGAGTGTAAATTATGGTTTTTGAGGTTAATAATACTTTGGGATCAAAATGACCCCCAAATTCTATGATTTAAGCTGTTTTTTAGTGTTTTTTGAAAAAAACACCCGAATCCAAAACACACCCGAATCCGACAAAAAAAATTCGGTGAGGTTTTGCCAAAACGCGGTCGAACCCAAAACACGGCCGCGGAACCGAACCCAAAACCAAAACACAAAACCCGAAAAATTTCCGGCGCTCATCTCTAAAAGCAATACCAACAGAGCCATCCCATATCCCTCCTGCAGACGGATCTTTTCAGGAAATACAAATCGACTTTGTACAGTTAACACCCTTTAGGAATTATCTCCTATATAATAGCCCAGATCTGTGACTTTGTGATTCATTTGCTAACGCTGGGCGGAGTCACAACAGTGGGCGGAGTTAGTCAAATGACTCACAGATCTGGCCAAATCTACAGGAGACTAGGAGCAGAAGCAGATGGTATGGGCATGGCACAGGCAGGGGTGCACACCTCCCAGCTTTCTGCAGGAGCTTTCTTCAGGCAGAAGGAGGGACACACACTCTGCGAAAAGGGGGCGTGGCTTCACGGGAGGGCCCCATTTTCGTCAATGAGGGGGCATGCCCAGCGCTCTGTGAGCTGCTGGCATGCCCCCAGGGGCTGATTATGAGTCCGGGCACTTGAGACAGGGGAGCCCTATCTCATTGCTGTGCCTGCTGTGGGTTGGGGGCGTGGCCTAATCGTGGGACGCGAGGCCACGCCCCCTTACGCAAATTCCTTTTTTTTTTTTTATGGAATTTTGGCCCCTCAGCTAGGGGTAAATCCAGAGGAGGTGGTCGCTTCCACCTACACACCCACACAGGCAGAAGAAAGCAGGGAGACTGCTGCCTCCCTGCAACACCACAGACCTGCCAACACGCAGCAGCGTGTGCTGACAGTAGCACAATGCTGCCGTTGTTGCTGGCAGGACGGGGGGGGGGGGGGGGGCTTCTGAGCTGGGACAGAGCTACTCGAGCCGGGGGCCCCCCTAAAACTGTGGGGCCAACGGTACGTACCTCCTGCCCCCCCCTTAATCCGGCTCTGCTGCTGGAACCCCCCCTTAATCCATACCCCCTGATGCCCCCTCTCCCTCTGTCTCCACTATTCACCGCTGCTCTGCTAAGCAGAACAGCGAGTACAGGAGCTTTCCAACTGACCCCCCCCCCCCCGTTACCGCGGGACACTGCGACCCGCGGGTGGGACAGCGGGACAGACCCAAAAAAATGGGACTGTCCCGCGAAAATCGGGACATTTGGGAGGTATGGGGGTGTGTGAGGGGGTATGCCGTACAGACAGACGGGCACCGGCTCACTGTGTGCTTGACCCCCCCCCTCTCTGGCGCGGAGGAGCATCACTTTCTGGCACACTCCACGCTTCTTAGCTGCAGTTTTGTCGGGCACCTGCCGCTGTGCAGGTTCCGTACTGCCTCTGTTATCTCCAGCCCCGGCAACCCCACCGCTAGCTGCAGCGCTGCCACCCACAGTGAGGTGCGCCCAGCTCATTCACACACTTTAGCCGGCGGGTAACGCTGCAGAAGTCCGAGCTGCTTGCAGGCTCCTACCCCCTCCTCCCTCCAGCCGCAGCATCTCCTGGGGGCTAACCAGTCACTCCCAGTCTCCCCTTACCACAGTGCCCGGCAGCTGCGCGAGGTCTGCGGTGTGTGACTGAGGAGGGGGAGAGGGATGCGGACGGGCAGAGGAAGCAGGACTCCAGCCTGAGAGAGTCAGCCATGCTAAGTCTCCACCAGCAGCAGATCCCAACAGGTTGGAGTGGAACAGCAGCAGCCAGCAGCAGTGACTCCGGTAAGACACATCTGTCTGTCACCACTGTTTTGTCCCTAATACCAATCTCCCCCGTGCCCTGTGTTCTGTCATGTCCCTGTCACCCCTGGCCTTGCCCTGCCACCCTTATTTTGGCCCTTTCACCCTTATCCTGGCCCTGTCACCCTTATCCTGGCCCTGTCACCCTTATCCTGGCCCTTTCACCCTTATCCTGGCCCTTTCACCCTTATGCTGGCCCTGTCACCCTTATGCTGGCCCTGTTACCCTTATGCTGGCCCTGTTACCCCTATCCTGGCCCTGTTACCCCTGTGCTTGCCCTGTCAACCCTATACTGGCCCTGTCACCCCTGTCCTGTTCCTGCCACCCCTACCCTGGCCTGTCACCCCTATCCTGTCCCTGTCATTTCTGTCCTGGCCCCGTCGCCCCTGTCCTGGCCCCGTCACTCCTTTTCTGACCCTGTCACTCCTGTCCTGGCCCCGTCAACCCTGTTCTGACCCTGTCACCCCTGTCCTGGCCCTGTTACTGCATACCCTCCAACTACCTTTTTGGCAGGTACAGTACCCGCAGCGCCTCCAGACCTCTCCCCAATGCACCACACCTCCGCACCTTCCCCTCCACCCCTCCCCCACACGCTGTGCCTCCAGACCCCCTACACCACCCACGGCTCCCACTCCTCCGCCCCTTCACCACCCACAGCACCTCCAGGCCCCCTCCACCATCCACCCGCTTTATATGTCTCCCCCCACACCTGCCCCCCTCCACCCGCAGCATCTGCAGACACCCTCCTCCATCCACGGTCCCCCCCTCACCCACCCCTCCCCCACCAATGGCACCACCGCACCTGCCCCTCCACCACCAGCAGCACCTCCGGACCTCCTTCCCTATGCGCCGCACCACCCGTACCTGCCCCTCCCCTACCCATGGCGCCTGCGGTCCCCTACCCCACCCCCAGCACTCCCGCCCCTTCCCATCCCACAGCACCTCCGGAACCCTTCACCCATCCACAACATCCCCACACCTGCCCCTCTCCCACCCATGGCACCCCTGCCCCTCACCCACCTGCAGTGCCTCCGGACCCCTCCCCAATCTGCATCCCCCACTCCTCTGCCCCTCCCCCACCCGCAGCACCTCCCGACTCTTCCCCATCCGGGCCCCACCCCCACTTCTGCCCCCCCTCCACCTGCAGCATCTACAGACACCATCCGCAGTCCCCCCCGCACCCGCTACATTCTGTACATCGTGCCCTGCAGGTGCTGTTCACGCCGACGCAAGGGGCTGCACCTCCTTCACCATCGCACGCCCTTTCATTGTGCAATATTTAACCACTAACCAAGGAATGCAGGTAATACTTAATATAATACAAATATTGAACCCCAGAAAGGCATGCAAGGGTTAAGGGGGCGTAGCCCCTTGCAACGGTGTGAAGAGCGCCCGTAGGGCGCGATGAAGCACCTAGTTGTTATATATTGGTGTGCACTGATGTTTTCTCAAACTGGGTAGAGGCATTTCCTGCCGCCACGGATGCTGCTGTGTTTACCGCAAAGAAAAATTGTGCAGAAATTTGTGTGTAGATAATGGTACCCCTAGAAGTAGGAGCAAAGCTTGATATTGTACTATTGTGATCATAGATACTGCAACTAGTATTATGTAGCTTCGGAACCACTCCCAGATCTTTACTCAACGAATCACCCTCTTCGAAATTTTTGTTTTTTTTTGTTTTTGTTTTGGTATTTGTGGGGGGGTTTTGGGTTGTTTTTGGAAGACAACCTCATGTCATGATTGATCCGCACAATGATCAGAAATACACCAATGAGGTGACAGTACAGTACCTTGTTGAGATGAGCCAGCATTTGAGAACTTGACAAAAGAACTTGAAACTGTTGATTGCTGGTATGCCAAATGCTAACTGTCTTGATTATGAACCAAGAGACTGTGTGATTGTCCTTACGCTCAGGTTGCCTAATAGACAGGTGGGAAGGACCATACCAAGTTTTGTTGACAGCACTAAAGGTCGCCGAAAGAGAGATTTGGGTCCACTCGTCCCACTGCAAGAAGGTCGCTGACCCGGAGAGAACTCGTGACAAAGTTGTTGTTTATTGCTCACATTCATCGAGTTTGTGAACTGTGTGTTCGAAGTGAACTGTGTGTTCAAAGAGCAAGGTGGAGAGCAAAGTGAACTGTGTGTTCCAAGTGAACTGTGTATTCAAAGAGCAAGGCAAAGAGATCGCAAAAGTATCACCAGAGACTCTGTTCCGTGAAGACTGAGAGGAGGCACTGTTGAACACTACCTGAGCGTACTAAAGGACTGCAGAAAGACCAGTCATTGTAATTGATTTGTTATGAACAAGAGTTGTTTTGTTCTATTTCTCTTTTCTCTCTTTCCCACTGACAAACATTTTCTTTCAGGATATTCTATTTTTGCGAGGTTTTCTTTTATGAGGAGTCGAGTGTGGGACTGGAACTGGTTCTGTAGGAAGGAGTGATCTCCTTATAGGATCCCAGGATTAGCCGATCAGTTTGTTAAAATCAGAGAAAAAAATCAAAGGTCTAGTAGTTATGGAGTTCAGAGGTAATCAGGAAAAATCAGACAATGGCTATTCACACATTGCAGATAAAGAGCTCATTAATATATGTGGAAGAAAGGTTTATGAGTGGCTCTCCCCGAACTCCAAAGGTTTATGTTATTTAGGAAGGACACTACTTATAACCCTTGTTCAATGATTAAACAGACCTAGCATACGTTCCAGAAATGGAAACAATGTTCAGAAAATGATAGGAATATGTAGATCATGAAAATTTTATATGTCACTGTCACGATTTGTTTGTGTCTTTTTCATCTACCCAGCAGAACCTCAATCGAATCCAAACATCAGTGTACAAAGATGTAGGTACATGTATGTGTGAAATGTTCGTCGCAAATCAGACATTATAGGCCAAAACACTGTCCCAGCATACTCTATAGGTTGAATGTTGTCCCACACCCAACCAGTGGTCCTGTGACCGCCGAGTGCATATAGAGGATGTCTTGTCCTCCTCCCTGTCTTCCCCAAATATAGTCAAGTGTGTGATTTGCGAAATGCATACATACTTGTGTCTAGGTCACCGATTATGGTATGAAATATTTTTTTCTTATGTTAATAATTGATGGCAGTTATTGTTTACTGCCAAAGGGTGGACTGTCGAAGTAAAAAATATTACATAAATAGAACATACAAACTACACACATTATAAGTCGCTATACTTGCAAATACGCGCAGCAAGCACAGCAATATATGGTAACACACGCATTTACACGGACATGCGATAGAGACGGATTCAACACTTATCTCATACAGTACATAACTATAACTAGGTGCTTCATCGCGCCCTACGGGCGCTCTTCACACCGTTGCAAGGGGCTACGCCCCCTTAACCCTTGCATGCCTTTCTGGGGTTCAATATTTGTATTATATTAAGTATTACCTGCATTCCTTGGTTAGTGGTTAAATATTGCACAATGAAAGGGCGTGCGATGGTGAAGGAGGCGCAGCCCCTTGCGTCGGCGTGAACAGCACCTGCAGGGCACGATGTACAGAATGTAGCGGGTGCGGAGGGGACTGCGGATGGTGTCTGTAGATGCTGCAGGTGGAGGGGGGGCAGAAGTGGGGGTGGGGCCCGGATGGGGAAGAGTCGGGAGGTGCTGCGGGTGGGGGAGGGGCAGAGGAGTGGGGGATGCAGATTGGGGAGGGGTCCGGAGGCACTGCAGGTGGGTGAGGGGCAGGGGTGCCATGGGTGGGAGAGGGGCAGGTGTGGGGATGTTGTGGATGGGTGAAGGGTTCCGGAGGTGCTGTGGGATGGGAAGGGGCGGGAGTGCTGGGGGTGGGGTAGGGGACCGCAGGCGCCATGGGTAGGGGAGGGGCAGGTACGGGTGGTGCGGCGCATAGGGAAGGAGGTCCGGAGGTGCTGCTGGTGGTGGAGGGGCAGGTGCGGTGGTGCCATTGGTGGGGGAGGGGTGGGTGAGGGGGGGACCGCGGATGGAGGAGGGTGTCTGCAGATGCTGCGGGTGGAGG
This sequence comes from Pseudophryne corroboree, assembly GCF_028390025.1. Classification (NCBI taxonomy): domain Eukaryota; kingdom Metazoa; phylum Chordata; class Amphibia; order Anura; family Myobatrachidae; genus Pseudophryne; species Pseudophryne corroboree. The sequence goes on from NC_086454.1 coordinate 323,828,684, forward strand.
GGGGCAGGTGTGGGGGGAGATATATAAAGCGGGTGGATGGTGGAGGGGGCCTGGAGGTGCTGTGGGTGGTGAAGGGGCGGAGGAGTGGGAGCCGTGGGTGGTGTAGGGGGTCTGGAGGCACAGCGTGTGGGGGAGGGGTGGAGGGGAAGGTGCGGAGGTGTGGTGCATTGGGGAGAGGTCTGGAGGCGCTGCGGGTACTGTACCTGCCAAAAAGGTAGTTGGAGGGTATGCAGTAACAGGGCCAGGACAGGGGTGACAGGGTCAGAACAGGGTTGACGGGGCCAGGACAGGGGTGACAGGGTCAGAAAAGGGGTGACGGGGCCAGGACAGGGGCGACGGGGCCAGGACAGAAATGACAGGGACAGGATAGGGGTGACAGGCCAGGGTAGGGGTGGCAGGAACAGGACAGGGGTGACAGGGCCAGTATAGGGTTGACAGGGCAAGCACAGGGGTAACAGGGCCAGGATAGGGGTAACAGGGCCAGCATAAGGGTAACAGGGCCAGCATAAGGGTGACAGGGCCAGCATAAGGGTGAAAGGGCCAAGATAAGGGTGAAAGGGCCAGGATAAGGGTGACAGGGCCAGGATAAGGGTGACAGGGCCAGGATAAGGGTGAAAGGGCCAGGATAAGGGTGGCAGGGCAAGGCCAGGGGTGACAGGGACATGACAGAACACAGGGCACGGGGGAGATTGGTATTAGGGACAAAACAGTGGTGACAGACAGATGTGTCTTACCGGAGTCACTGCTGCTGGCTGCTGCTGTTCCACTCCAACCTGTTGGGATCTGCTGCTGGTGGAGACTTAGCATGGCTGACTCTCTCAGGCTGGAGTCCTGCTTCCTCTGCCCGTCCGCATCCCTCTCCCCCTCCTCAGTCACACACCGCAGACCTCGCGCAGCTGCCGGGCACTGTGGTAAGGGGAGACTGGGAGTGACTGGTTAGCCCCCAGGAGATGCTGCGGCTGGAGGGAGGAGGGGGTAGGAGCCTGCAAGCAGCTCGGACTTCTGCAGCGTTACCCGCCGGCTAAAGTGTGTGAATGAGCTGGGCGCACCTCACTGTGGGTGGCAGCGCTGCAGCTAGAGGTGGGGTTGCCGGGGCTGGAGATAACAGAGGCAGTACGGAACCTGCACAGCGGCAGGTGCCCGACAAAACTGCAGCTAAGAAGCGTGGAGTGTGCCAGAAAGTGATGCTCCTCTGCGCCAGAGAGGGGGGGGGGGTCAAGCACACAGTGAGCCGGTGCCCGTCTGTCTGTACGGCATACCCCCTCACACACCCCCATACCTCCCAAATGTCCCGATTTTCGCGGGACAGTCCCATTTTTTTGGGTCTGTCCCGCTGTCCCACCCGCGGGTCGCAGTGTCCCGCGGTAACGGGGGGGGGGGGGTCAGTTGGAAAGCTCCTGTACTCGCTGTTCTGCTTAGCAGAGCAGCGGTGAATAGTGGAGACAGAGGGAGAGGGGGCATCAGGGGGTATGGATTAAGGGGGGGTTCCAGCAGCAGAGCCGGATTAAGGGGGGGGCAGGGGGTACGTACCGTTGGCCCCACAGTTTTAGGGGGCCCCCCGGCTCGAGTAGCTCTGTCCCAGCTCAGAAGCCCCCCCCCCCCGTCCTGCCAGCAACAACGGCAGCATTGTGCTACTGTCAGCACACGCTGCTGCGTGTTGGCAGGTCTGTGGTGTTGCAGGGAGGCAGCAGTCTCCCTGCTTTCTTCTGCCTGTGTGGGTGTGTAGGTGGAAGCGACCACCTCCTCTGGATTTACCCCTAGCTGAGGGGCCAAAATTCCATAAAAAAAAACACGGAATTTGCGTAAGGGGGCGTGGCCTCGCGTCCCACGATTAGGCCACGCCCCCAACCCACAGCAGGCACAGCAATGAGATAGGGCTCCCCTGTCTCAAGTGCCCGGACTCATAATCAGCCCCTGGGGGCATGCCAGCAGCTCACAGAGCGCTGGGCATGCCCCCTCATTGACGAAAATGGGGCCCTCCCGTGAAGCCACGCCCCCTTTTCGCAGAGTGTGTGTCCCTCCTTCTGCCTGAAGAAAGCTCCTGCAGAAAGCTGGGAGGTGTGCACCCCTGCCTGTGCCATGCCCATACCATCTGCTTCTGCTCCTAGTCTCCTGTAGATTTGGCCAGATCTGTGAGTCATTTGACTAACTCCGCCCACTGTTGTGACTCCGCCCAGCGTTAGCAAATGAATCACAAAGTCACAGATCTGGGCTATTATATAGGAGATTGTGGTGGTATATCAAGCGCCAGACATCATGATGATTTAGAATTATAGATAATGAAGTAATGTCATGTATGTGTATTATTTGAACGAACCAGATAGACCGGTCATGTTTACCATTGAAGCAACCAGATTGATGTGTAGATTCATTTGATGCTTGTTGTGAAGTTGTGGGACATTGCAGCGGATAATTATGATTACATGTATAAAAGCTAAAATCACTTTTATTAGAACAATACATAGACCAAACAGGTAGTGGACAGGAAACTCAGGCCATCCCTTTTAGACGTCCCCAAGGCTGAACCTGTTCAGCATATACAAAGAAACTAGTGACTCATCATGAATGAGAGGGAGTCCCCTCCCCCAAACTAGATAACACATTGTTGATCACACTGGAGGTCAGTGGCTGTAAGGTCTGAGACGATGATGGACTTGCTGGCAGATCAGTTCCTGTATTTATTTACAGAGAGAGAGGGACATAAGATGCATTGGAGGGAATGGTAATTGTATCGCTGGCATGTAACTGTATGTAATTGTATGTTTTAACTGCTTACTGTGTGAGTTGTAATCATGTAACTATAGGTATACTGTACTTTGTAATATTGAATCCATATCCTTTTAATAACAAAATAAATACATCAATGAGCTTTGGAACTCAGATAATGTATGGGTGTATTGTTTTCTCTTATGGGATGCAGTGTTTTGCGATGTATAGCGCACATTCATGGGATATGGTAATAAGAGATGCAGGCATTTACAATATACTAGGTGCTTCATCGCGCCCTACGGGCGCTTTTCACACCGTCGCAAGGGGCTACGCCCCCTTAACCCTTGCATGCCTTTCTGGGGTTCAATATTTGTATTATATAAAGTATTACCTGCATTCCTTTGTTAGTGGTTAAATATTGCACAATGAAAGGGCGTGCGATGGTGAAGGAGGCGCAGCCCCTTGCGACGGCGTGAACAGCACCTGCAGGGCACGATGTACAGAATGTAGCGGGTGCGGGGGGGACTGCGGATGGTGTATGTAGATGCTGCAGGTGGAGGGGGGGCAGAAGTGGGGGTGGGGCCCGGATGGGGAAGAGTCGCGAGGTGCTGCGGGTGGGGGAGGGGCAGAGAAGTGGGGGATGCAGATTGGGGAGGGGTCCGGAGGCACTGCAGGTGGGTGAGGGGCAGGGGTGCCATGGGTGGGAGAGGGGCAGGTGTGGGGATGTTGTGGATGGGTGACGGGTTCCGGAGGTGCTGTGGGATGGGAAGGGGCGGGAGTGCTGGGGGCGGGGTAGGGGACCGCAGGCGCCATGGGTAGGGGAGGGGCAGGTACGGGTGGTGCGGCGCATAGGGAAGGAGGTCCGGAGGTGCTGCTGGTGGTGGAGGGGCAGGTGCGGTGGTGCCATTTTTGGGGGAGGAGTGGGTGAGGGGGGGACCGCGGATGGAGGGTGTCTGCAGATGCTGCGGGTGGAGGGGGGGCAGAAGTGGGGGTGGGGCCCGGATGGGGAAGAGTCGCGAGGTGCTGCGGGGGGGGGAGGGGCAGAGAAGTGGGGGATGCAGATTGGGGAGGGGTCCGGAGGCACTGCAGGTGGGTGAGGGGCAGGGGTGCCATGGGTGGGAGAGGGGCAGGTGTGGGGATGTTGTGGATGGGTGACGGGTTCCGGAGGTGCTGTGGGATGGGAAGGGGCGGGAGTGCTGGGGGCGGGGTAGGGGACCGCAGGCGCCATGGGTAGGGGAGGGGCAGGTACGGGTGGTGCGGCGCATAGGGAAGGAGGTCCGGAGGTGCTGCTGGTGGTGGAGGGGCAGGTGCGGTGGTGCCATTGGTGGGGGAGGGGTGGGTGAGGGGGGGACCGCGGATGGAGGAGGGTGTCTGCAGATGCTGCGGGTGGAGGGGGGCAGGTGTGGGGGGAGACATATTAAGTGGGTGGATGGTGGAGGGGGCCTGGAGGTGCTGTGGGTGGTGAAGGGGCGGAGGAGTGGGAGCCGCGGGTGGTGTAGGGGGTCTGGAGGCACAGCGTGTGGGGGAGGGGTGGAGGGGAAGGTGCGGAGGTGTGGTGCATTGGGGAGAGGTCTGGAGGCGCTGCGGGTACTGTACCTGCCAAAAAGGTAGTTGGAGGGTATGCAGTAACAGGGCCAGGACAGGGGTGACAGGGTCAGAACAGGGTTGACGGGGCCAGGACAGGGGTGACAGGGTCAGAAAAGGGGTGATGGGGCCAGGACAGGGGCGACGGGGCCAGGACAGAAATGACAGGGACAGGATAGGGGTGACAGGCCAGGGTAGGGGTGGCAGGAACAGGACAGGGGTGACAGGGCCAGTATAGGGTTGACAGGGCAAGCACAGGGGTAACAGGGCCAGGATAGGGGTAACAGGGCCAGCATAAGGGTAACAGGGCCAGCATAAGGGTGACAGGGCCAGCATAAGGGTGAAAGGGCCAGGATAAGGGTGACAGGGCCAGGACAAGAGTGACAGGGCCAGGATAAGGGTGACAGGGCCAGGATAAGGGTGAAAGGGCCAGGATAAGGGTGACAGGGCAAGGCCAGGGGTGACAGGGACATGACAGAACACAGGGCACGGGAGAGATTGGTATTAGGGACAAAACAGTGGTGACAGACAGATGTGTCTTACCGGAGTCACTGCTGCTGGCTGCTGCTGTTCCACTCCAACCTGTTGGGATCTGCTGCTGGTGGAGACTTAGCATGGCTGACTCTCTCAGGCTGGAGTCCTGCTTCCTCTGCCCGTCCGCATCCCTCCCCCCCTCCTCAGTCACACACCGCAGACCTCGCGCAGCTGCTGGGCACTGTGGTAAGGGGAGACTGGGAGTGACTGGTTAGCCCCCAGGAGATGCTGCGGCTGGAGGGAGGAGGGGGTCGGAGCCTGCAAGCAGCTCGGACTTCTGCAGCGTTACCCGCCGGCTAAAGTGTGTGAATGAGCTGGGCGCACCTCACTGTGGGTGGCAGCGCTGCAGCTAGCGGTGGGGTTGCCGGGGCTGGAGATAACAGAGGCAGTACGGAACCTGCACAGCGGCAGGTGCCCCACAAAACTGCAGCTAAGAAGCGTGGAGTATGCCAGAAAGTGACGCTCCTCCGCGCCACAGAGGGGGGGGGGTCAAGCACACAGTGAGCCGGTGCCCGTCTGTCTGTACGGCATACCCCCTCACACACCCCCATACCTCCCAAATGCCCCGATTTTCGCGGGACAGTACCATTTTTTTGGGCCTGTCCCACTGTCCCACCCGCGGGTCGCAGTGTCCCGCGGTAACGGGGGGGGGGGGTCAGTTGGAAAGCTCCTGTACAGAGCAGAGCCGGATTAAGGGGGGGGCAGGGGGTACGTACCGTTGGCCCCACAGTTTTAGGGGGCCCCCCGGCTCGAGTAGCTCTGTCCCAGCTCAGAAGCCCCCCCCCCCGTCCTGCCAGCAACAACGGCAGCATTGTGCTACAGTCAGCACACGCTGCTGCGTATTGGCAGGTCAGTGGTGTTGCAGGGAGGCAGCAGTCTCCCTGCTTTCTTCTGCCTGTGCGGGTGTGTAGGGGGGAGCGACCACCTCCTCTGGATTTACCCCTAGCTGAGGGGCCAAAATTCCATAAAAAAAAAAACAAAAAAAAAAAAAAAACGGAATTTGCGTAAGGGGGCGTGGCCTCGCGGCCCGCGATTAGGCCACGCCCCCAACCCACAGCAGGCACAGCAATGAGATAGGGCTCCCCTGTCTCAAGTGCCCTGTGCCCCCCGGACTCATAATCAGCCCCTGGGGGCATGCCAGCAGCTCACAGAGCGCTGGGCATGCCCCCTCATTGACGAAAACGGGGCCCTCCCGTGAAGCCACGCCCCCTTTTCGCAGAGTGTGTGTCCCTCCTTCTGCCTGAAGAAAGCTCCTGCAGAAAGCTGGGAGGTATGCACCCCTGCCTGTGCCATGCCCATACTATCTGCTTCTGCTCCTAGTCTCCTGTAGATTTGTCCAGATCTGTGACTCATTTGACTAACTCCGCCCAGTCTTGTGACTCCGCCCAGCGTTAGCAAATGAATCACAAAGTCACAGATCTGGGCTATTATATAGGAGATATTAGAGCGGGCATTTTAAATATTTGTGAGAAATCAATATGGCATTCTTAACCTGCAGGCTGTCCCGGCTTTCGAAATGAAAGCCGCGATGGTCGCGATGTTCCCATGGTCGCGATGTTTCCAATCGATGTTCCGATGTTTGAACAAATATTGTGAAAAAAATCTAAAAAATATATATTTTTTTCCATTTTTTTAATCTAAAATCATTTGGGATAGGGTTAAAGTCATGTTCTTCACCTAATTCACTCATAAAAAACCCGACAATTTTGGAGCGGTTTTCGGCAAAATAAATCATCAGTTAAGTGGTTAAGAAGGGAGTGGAGGCAGCAATAAGTGGGCGAGGAAACAAGTTGTATTACCTTGTATGAACACAATACTGTATAATGTAATGAAGCGTCCTGTACAGAAGACAGAATAGTCTATAACTACGTTATTGATAAATGCAGACATGTTTTCTATATAAAATGTAATTAAATACAAACACCCCCAGATCAATCATTTACCACCTTATAAATCAATGTGAGTCTTCTTGCCTACAGTGTCCAACTGGCCAATAGGATCTCAGAACAGGCGTCCGGCACTGACCACAGCAAATGTCTAACTGTTTATTACCGGTTATGGGCCGTTTCCCCTCCATGTCTATAAATAATCTATAACCGATACAGGGGCTGATTCTTAGACGGACGCAGGCGCGCGTCTGCACGCAGCAGCCACATCCATCTGGCCTGCACACGCGCTCTGGCTGCAGGGCGCATGCGTGACCTTACACATTGCGCCCGCAATGATTGACAGCGGCGGCATTCGCGGGGTGGCGCCGCTGCGTTGTGGTGGTGGTGCAGGCCGAAAGGGGGCGTACCGTCACACGCAGCCACTCCAATTAAAAAATGGTGACCGACCGCCTGACAGCGGAAAGTTGCAGGACCAGCAAAAGTGTGTTACCCACACGGAACAAGCATTATCCTACAACCTCCCCGGCCGCCTCAGCAAGCGCACCATCTTCGTGATACAGTGCCACTGTGTCCGTTTTGCTGTTGGCCAGCGCGGCTTTTTTGTGAAAGTCCGGGGAGCTAGGACGCAGCGCCTGATGTCTGTGACAGTGCGGATGGTCCGTATCAAAGATCTCCAGTGCTTGCCCCTCCAACCTCAGAAAGTAGCAGGGTGGTATTGGAGTCCCCTTAACGCGTTTCTCAGTTGTGGTATAATAACGGTTTCCTCAGGAGGTGCTGCCAGGGGTTAACCTTAGTTTGATGCGTCCGCAATCTGATTGCGGACGCATCACAAGACGGTCTGTCACACATGCTGGGCGGCCTTGCCCTGTGCTGGGCGGCCCCCAGCATGTGAGGAGATGGACGCAGATCTGGCTGTGTATGCATCAATCTGCGACCATCTCTGAATCCGGTCCATGATGCAGATTCTGCTTCCTGCATTTGCTGGGTAACATCCTGTGTCACAACATAAGAGTTTTATTATATACAGTATTGTGTCATGAAGTAAAATTTGAGGCTTATTTGCTAACAGTGAGGGTTTTTCGGATCCCATAGTAACTGCTACGGAATGCACAAAGTACTGATGATTGGTACTTTGCGCATGCGCAGAACGGGCAATGTAGGAAGCAGGACAGCAGCAGACTGTCAGTGATTGACAGTGTGCTGCCGTCTGGGGGGCGGGGAGGGGGCACATGTCGCTGCCATTTAGGTGGAGAGAAGAGGCCAGGGATCTCCATGGTTACACAAAGATTTCATGGCCCTCCATGGGTGCCGCAAGCCGCCCGATGGTGAGTGAGTGATCCGATGCTGCGTCGTAGGACGGAGCTTGGACCACTACTGCAGCAGGAGGCGTCTGCGTGTAATAGACGCCTCCTGCTGCGTTACTATACAGCGCCAGACAAGTAGCTCCCTGCCAGCGCAGCTCCTCTGCGCAGGCAGGTGGCTAACCGCCGCATCCCGGGTTGCAGCTGCTGCGTGTGATGTCACACAGCCACCGCGGCCCGCACCCCCAACGGTCTTGATACACCTCCGTTGTCCGGACCGCAGCCCACCAACGGCGTTCTAATGCCATTTGCACGCCTCATGCCCTGTGACCGCCTCTGCCTGTCAATCAGGCAGAGGTGATCGCAGCCCAGAGATGCTGATAGCATCTCACTGGGCTCCTGGGGTGCGCACGCACAGAGCGGCCGCTGCGCGTGTGCACTCCACAAAGTAATTCAGACTTTGATCGCTGCAGCGATGCAGTCTGATAATTACCTCCTAAGTCTCCATGTGTTGCGTCTGATGGTTGATTTGCAACTCTGGCTTTACCACTGGTGTATGTAATTATTGCTAAACGTAATTATTTGGTTCCAAAATTGTGCTGCAAGCCAGAACACTACAGCTACCAGCTCGTCCTCAGAGTACATTGACAAAGGGAGTATTATAGTAATAATTATTGTATGCGTCCAAGTGAGGACAAACCAGTGTAAATAATATATGGCATGATTCCCAAGATCAGTTTACAGCAGAATAGATTGTGCTACAAAGTTCTTTGCAATCAGCTCCAGGCAGATCTTTATCTAATTGGAATAGGCAAAGGGCCAGATTGAGAAGTGGGCGCAGAGGTGATGTCGGACGCAAGCGGCTGATGGTTTCAGTCTGCACATACATCTAATTACCACGCAACACAGATTGATGCAGTTTTGGTAGGGACTTCTGCCTAATAGTCGTGGGGAGGCTAGCCCATACCTCCCAACATGACCCTCTCCAGGAGGGACAGAATGCTCTGCTCCTGGACTTCCCTCTTACTGTATGATTGCCATCACCTGTAGTGAAACACCTTTCTTATCCATTACCTGTTCAACACAGGTGCCGGAAATCATAAATTAAGAGAAAAGTCCAGAAGCAGAGCATTGTGTCCCTCCTGGAGAGGGTCATGTTGGAAGGTATGGGCTAGCCAGACACAGGCATGTAGCGGTCTTGTCATGGTCAGCGACTGCATCGAAAAACACAGTTGCACTCACACTGGCGGCCATGTTCAGAGAAAAAGAATGTGCCCCTCCATAGACTGGTGCAACGTTTTTAATTATGGTGTGACAGATGGTGCGTCTTAAAACGCACAGTGACGGATATATACGCTGCGGTAAAAGATGCAGTAATGGCTGCAGCTGCGTCCACCTCTGATCAGGCCCAGTCTTGGCTCGGTGTTATTTCTCTCTAATCCACTAGATGGCGCCTCATGTCCTAAGTGAGAGCAAGATAGCAAATCACTTTGAGTACTGCAATTTTATAGTGCTTTATTTTAAACCGTTCCAATGTAACCAAATAGACAATTACATGGCACAAAACAGGAATGCAACAATACATTTACATAATAAATATTGGCTAATCGGCAAAGCACCATGGAGTGGAACTAGCCAGATGATATATAACTTAGGCTGAGGGATGGCTGCTTCTAATCCTCCTCTCCTATGAGTGCTTGTTTGTAGGGTGCTCAATCCAACGCTGCATAAGAAATGGATTTAAGATATTAATAGTGTTTTATTATTACAGGTTGAGTATCCCTTATCCAAAATGCTTGGGACCAGAGGTATTTTGGATATCGGATTTTTCCGTATTTTGGAATAATTGAATACCATAAGGAGATATCATGGTGATGGGACCTAAATCTAAGCACAGAAGGCTTTTATGTTTCATATACACCATATACACACAGCCTGAAGGTAGTTTTAGCCAATATTTTTTATAACTTTGTGCATTAAACAAAATGTGTGTACATTCACACAATTCATTTATGTTTCATATACACCTTATACACACAGCCTGAAGGTCATTTAATACAATATATTTAATAACTTTGTGTATTAAACAAAGTTTGTGTACATTGAGCCATCAAAAAACAAAGGTTTCACTATCTCACTCTCACTCAAAAAAGTCCATATTTCGGAATATTCCGTATTTCGGAATATTTGGATATGGGATACTCAACCTGTATATATACGGCAGCAGCTGCATCTTTTGGTGGTGGCCTGGCTGCAACTTTATGGAAAGCCCTTCCCTGGTGTATATCCGTGCGTGTGACTGTGCACTGAGATGCCCGCTGTGAGCGTCTGTACACCCACTGTAATACCCAGAGCCGTAACTAGGTGTGTGCCGATGGTGCCTTGCCCACAGCGCAAATGCACTGAGGGCGCAGCATCGGGCATCACACCTGCTAGCTCCAAGCCCAGACTGCTGAAGGCGGTGCCGCCTGTGTCCTGCTGATGGCGGCGCCGTCCCGCCCGTGTCCCTCTGAAGCCGCTGCCCGCCTGGACACAACCATGTCGCGCTGAAGCCACCGCCACCCGCCCACCTGTGTTCCGCAACTTCCTCTGAACTTGAAGCTGCCACCCGCCCGCCTGTGTCCAGCTGAAGCCGGCGGCTTCAGCTGGACACAGGCGGGCGGCTTCAAGTTCAGAGGAAGTTTTCAAGCCGCTGCGGGGTCTGTGTGACAGGTAGGCTTCTCAATGGCCCAGCGGAAGCCCGGCCCCCTTCTCCTGCAATTCGGAAGCCGCTGCCGCCCACAAGACTCCTGCTGCTGAAGCCGCCACCCGCCCGCACATGTCCTGGTGAAGCCGCCGCCGCCCGCCCGTCGGCAACAGCACGTAAGTGACTACACTTCACTACACTACACTACACTACACCCTAAGGGTAGGAGGGGGGGTGTAAGGGGGAATCTGCCAGCTGTACTGTGTTAAAGGGCGACTCTGCCTGCCATAATGTGTAAAAGGGGGACTCTGTCTGCTGTAATGTGTAAAAGGGGACGCTGTCTGCCGTAACATGTAAAAGGTGGATGCTCTCTGCCGTAATGTGTAAAAAAGGGGACGCTCTCTGCCGTAATGTGTAAAAAAGGAGACGCTGTCTGCCGTAATGTGTAAAAAGGGGGACACTGTCTGCCGTAATGTGTAAAAAAGGGTGAAGCTGTCTGCCGTAATGTGTAAAAAAGGGGACTCTGTCTGCCGTAATGTGTAAAAAGGGGGACACTGTCTGCCGTAATGTGTAAAAAAGGGGGAAGCTGTCTGCCGTAATGTGTAAAAAAGGGACACTGTCTGCCGTAATGTGTGAAAAAATGGGACTCTGTCTGCCATAATGTGTAAAAAAGGGTACATTCTGCCGTAATGTCTAAAAAAGGGGGACTCTGTCTGCCATAATGTGTAAAAAAGGGGACGCTGTCTGCCATAATGTGTAAAATGAGGACGCTGTCTGCCGTAATGTGTAAAATGAGGACACTGCCTCCTGTAACGTGTAAAAAAGGAGACGCTATTTGCCGTAATGTGTAAAAAAGGGGACGCTGTCTGCCGTAATGTGTAAAAAAGGGGACGCTGTCTGCTGTAATGTGTAAAAAAAAGGGGACTCTGTCTGTCGTAATGTGTAAAAAAAGGGGACGCTGTCTGCTGTAATGTGTAAAAAAGGGGACGCTGTCTGCCGTAATGTGTAAAAAAGGGGACTCTGTCTGCCGTAATGTGTAAAAAGGGGGACACTGTCTGCCGTAATGTGTAAAAAAGGGGGAAGCTGTCTGCCGTAATGTGTAAAAAAGGGACACTGTCTGCCGTAATGTGTGAAAAAATGGGACTCTGTCTGCCATAATGTGTAAAAAAGGGGACGCTGTCTGCCATAATGTGTAAAATGAGGACGCTGTCTGCCGTAATGTGTAAAAAGGGCATGCTGTCTGCCGTAATGTGTAAAAAAAGGGACTCTGTCTGCCGTAATGTGTAAAAAAGGGGACCCTGTCTGCCGTAATGTGTAAAAAGGACACGCTGTCTGCCGTAATGTGTAAAAAAAGGGGACTCTGTCTGCCGTAATGTGTAAAAAAGGGGACTCTGCCATAATGTGCAAAAAAGGGGACGCTGTCTGCCGTAATGTGTAAAAAGAGGACGCTGTCTGCCGTAATGTGTAAAAAGAGGACGCTGTCTGCCGTAATGTGTAAAAAGGGGACGCTGTCTGCCGTAAGGTGTAAAAGGGGCTCTACCTGGTGTAGTGGTGCTACTGTGCAGCGTAATTTGAATAATGGAGACTACTGTGCACCATTATATGAACTGGTATTATTTTGTGGCCACACCCCTTTCCCGTGAAGCTATGCCCCTATATTTTTGACGCGTGTCTATGGCGCGCACTGCCGCCGGTTTGCATTATCGTGTCTCACTACACATGTGTGTGCTCTCTCTGTGGGATTTTCGGACACGCAGAGTAGCATAAATTTGCAAAACTCCACCGACACCAGCAATACGTGCAGCTCAGAGTTAGCCCCTAATACTGTATTTCTTATTATTTAGCAGGATGTTTCTTTCCTATTCTCAGGTTTTTGCATGAGACCGTATAACCACGTACTGTCAGTGAGACAGAGGGCCTGCTTCTGAGTCCGACACAATTGGACGCGTGGATGGATCCGAGGATATCTGCACAGGGAGCATGTGCCATATAGAGACAACTCTGACTGCATATGCCGGATCACGTGCGGACGTCCATTGACAGATCACTGTTTTCATGAGATGGGCATTTCTAGCCAGCAGCTGGCCAGATACACAGAACTGATCCACCCTGCGCAGAGATGGGACGCCTCCAGGGCCGGCCCACCCGTTACGCGGGGTACGCGGCTGAGTAAGGTGCCCAGTGAAGAGGGTTCCGGCAGCTTGGAGTGGATTGACGCCTCCAGCCTACCCGAGAACCCATGCTGCAAACCGCCAGCTCCGGCAGTGCCCGCAGCCACAAGCAGATGGATGTTGCTATGGTGACTGGAGATGCGGTCTAGTTACGCGGGCCGGAACCTGCGCCTGCTGCCACTGGCGGATTCAGGTGGGGGTGGGTGGGCACCAAGGCGCTGCACATTACATCAGCCTGTCAGCTCACCCCTAGGCGTAGCTGAATGATTAGGCCAGCTCCGTCCTCCAGCTTCTGATTCGCGGTTGCTGCACTAGTCTCCTCCTCTTGGAACTCTCTTCTCATGCTGGGATGCACTGCTCTGTACCGCACCGAGAAAAAGTTCCCCAGTACAGGGATCTGGAGTCGCCCGTCCCCGTATCCTGCTGCAACCGCATGATGACAGGCAGAGCAGCAGTACAAAGGACCCTCTCTGCCTCCACCCTCGCTGCTGCTCCAGGGCCAGTTCTGCAGGATATACCACAATTCTACCACTTAACAGAGTGCGGACCCTCGTCTCTGGGTACCATCAGCAGCACACAGGCATTAAACACGAGGTCAGTGAAATGCTGTATGTGCTAGCTAATATACTATAAGGACTTGTGCGTGTGTCCTGCAAAGCAGACAGCTCCCCAACACTCATGTCCCCAAACAGAAACCCCCCCCCCTTAACCCACCCTCTTCCATACACTACCCCACCAACCTACTTTTCCCCTGCTTCCACATACCCTGCCTCCAGGCACTAGCCATCCCTCCACTACCTGGCTACAGACACCCCCTCCCCTCCCTCCCTGCCTCTAGAACAACCATCCTCATCCTCCTGTCGCCAGTACCACTGACAGTACCCCTCCCTGTTTCCAAACACACCTTTCCCTGCTGCCAGTCAGCTCCCATCTTGCTGCTAACCAAACTACTGCCATGCCACACTTCTCTCCCTTACTGACATACACCCTCCCCTTACTGCCATACTCCCCTCCCATCCTGCCATACTTCTCTCCCTTACTGACATACACCCTCCCCTTACTGCCATACTCCCCTCCCATCCTGCCATACTTCTCTCCATTACTGACATACACCCTCCCCTTACTGCCATACTTCTCTCCCTTACTGACATACACCCTCCCCTTACTGCCATACTTCTCTCCCTTACTGACATACACCCTCCCCTTACTGCCATACTTCTCTCCCTTACTGACATACACCCTCCCCTTACTGCCATACTCCCCTCCCCTCCATTGTGCCATACCTCGTACTGCCAGTCCCCACTATGCTGCCATACTGCTCTCCCTTTCTGTCATACTCTCCTCCATGGTGCCCTACTCCCCCCCCCCCACACACACACACACACTTATAATGTAAGAGTTAATTTGAAAAGCAGTGATTTTTGTATGACATTACCTGTGTGATTTAGCTGTCTATGAGTTGGTTATCTGGATGTTATTAAACCTGTGTTGCATAAAAAAATATTTAGTGGAGTGTACATGAGAAAATTGCATTGCCTAATCTGCATTTTCTTATATGAAGATCCCTATTTGTTTTTTTCTAAGGAAATGCTTCTTTCCAGACCAGTGCCCCCCTATAAATCACTGCCTCTCCCTGTCACCACTGCCTTTCACTCTCTACCTGGTGTCACCCACTGCCTCTCCCTCGCATTATCCACTGCCTCTCCCTGTAACCCTCTCCTGTCACACTCTGCCTCTCCCTGTCACCCACTGCCTCTGTCTTCACTATCTCTCCCCTTCACCCACTGACTCACCATCTACTCCCTTGCATCACTATCTCCCCATCATCCTCTTTTTCTTGTCATCCTCTGCCTCTCCCTCGCATTATCCACTGCCTCTCCCTGTAACCCTCTCCATTCACCCCCTGCCTCTCCCTGTCACCCACTGCCTCTCTGTCTTCCACTATCTCTCCCCTTCACCCACTGACTCACCATCTACTTCTCCCTTGCATCACTATCTCCCCATCATCCTCTTTTCCCTGTCATCCTCTGCCTCTCCCTCGCATTATCCACTGCCTCTCCCTGTAACCCTCTCCTGTCACCCCCTGCCTCTCCCTGTCACCCACTGCCTCTCCCTGTCATCCTCTGCCTCTCTAAAGCATCACCCTCTTTCTGTCACTTACTACTTCTCCCATCAGCACTTGCCTGTCACCCTCTCCCTGGTATCTTCCACTGCCTCTCCCTGTCACACTCTTCCCATTGAGGCTACTCCCTTTGTTACGAGGCCTCACCCACTTTTTGTGGAGCGCGTGCCAAAGGCACAGAAGATCTCTTGTCATGGTGCCCGCCCTGTCATTTTGTTCTGGATCCGCCCCTGTTACCAATAACATTTTGGAATCAGAGAACATGAGCCCAGAAAGGCTGCTCCAGTCCGGACGGGAGTATCTGGGTGAGGGCACGGGCTGCTGCATGGGAACCCGCTGTGTGGGTGTGCTGAGGCATGGCGATGGTCGTTGTGCCTGGTGTTACTGTGTAGCTGTCAGCCGGTGCAGCACGTATACTGCTCTGTACCTGCTGGATCATTGTTATCCAGTTTAGCATTACATTACCAGTGTTATGCAGGCTGTCAGCGGCGGATTGGGACGCCGGACCAGATTCCGTTTGGCTGGTCCCGACGTCCCTCAGTGGCCGCCGTCACTCCCCCTGTCACCCGGCTGCATAGCAGTGCAGCCAAATACAGTATGGACGAGATCGTCCATATATTGACCTGCATAAACAGTCGACGGGGCACCAGCAATGAACGAGCGCTCATCGCTGGTGCCTCCACACTCAAAGATATGAATGGTATCTCGTTCATTAATGAACGAGATCGTTCATATCTTTGAATATTATCGCCCTACGGGCGCTCTTCACACCGTCGCAAGGGGCTACGCCCCCTTAACCCTTGCATGCCTTTCTGGGGTTCAATATTTGTATTATATGGAGTATTACCTGCATTCCTTTGTTAGTGGTTAAATATTGCACAATGAAATGGCGTGCGATGGTGAAGGAGGCGCAGCCCCTTGCGACGGCGTGAACAGCACCTGCAGGGCATGATGTACAGAATGTAGCGGGTGCGGGGGGGACTGCTGATGGGGGAGGGTGTCTGTAGATGCTGCGGGTGGAGGAGGGGGCGGAAGCGGGGGAGGGTCCGGATGGGGAAGGGTCGGGAGGTGCTGCGGATGGGGGAGGGGCAGAGGAGTGGGGGCTGCAGATTGGGGAGGGGTCCAGAGGCACTGCAGGTGGGGGAGGGGCAGGGGTGCTACGGGTGGGAGAGGGGCAGGTGCGGGGATGTTGCGGATGGGTGAAGGGTTTTGAAGGTGCTGTGGGATGGGAAGGGGCGGGGGTGCCGGGGGTGGGATAGGGGGTCCGGAGGCACCATGGGTGGAAGAGCAGGTACAGGTGGTGTGGCGGATGGGGAAGGGGGCCTCGAAGCGCTGCAGGTGGTAGAGGGGCAGGTGTGGGGGTGCCGTGGGTGGGGGAGGGGGGGGCCACGGATTGAGGAGGGTGTCTGCAGATGCTGTGGGTGGAGGGGGGGCAGGTGTGGGGGGAGAGATATATGGGGGGGTGGATGGTGGAGGGGGCCTGGAGGTGCTGTGGGTGGTGGAGGGGCGGGGGAGTGGGAGCCGCGGGTAGTGTAGGGGGTCTGGAGGCACAGCATGGGGGGAGGGGTGCCGCATGTGGTGGAGGGGAAGCTACGGAGGTGTGGAGCATTGGGGAGGGGTCTGGAGGCACTGCGGGTACTGTACCTGCCAAAAAGGTAGTTGGAGGGTATGCAGTAACAGAGCCAGGACAGGGGTGACAGGGCCAGGACAGGGGTGACAGGGCCAGGACAGGGGTAATGGGGCCAGGACAGGGGCGATGGGGCCAGGACAGAAATGACAGAGACAGGATAGGGGTGACATGGCCAGGGTAGGGGCGGCAGGACCAGGACAGGGGTGACAGGGCCAGTATAGGGTTGACAGGGCAAGCACAGGGGTGACAGGGCCAGGCTAGGGGTAACAGGGCCAGCATAAGGGTGACAGGGCCAGGATAAGGGTGAAAGGGCAAGGATATGGGTAAAAGGGCCAGGATATGGGTAAAAGGGCCAGGATAAGGGTGACAGGGTAAGGCCAGGGGTGACAGGGACATGGCAGAACACAGGGCACGGGAGAGATTGGTATTAGGGACAAAACAGTGGTGACAGACAGATGTGTCTTACCGGAGTCACTGCTGCTGGCTGCTGCTGTTCCACTCCAACATGTTGGGATCTGCTGCTGGTGGAGACTTGGCATGGCTGACTATCTCAGGCTGGAGTCCTGCTTCCTCTGCCCGTCCGCATCCCTCCCCCCCTCCTCAGTCACACACCGCAGACCTCGCGCAGCTGCCGGGCACTGTGGTAAGGGTAGACTGGGAGTGACTGGTTAGCCCCCGGGAGACGCTGCTGCTGGAGGGAGGAGGGGTTCTGGCAGGTCCGGGTGTTTTTGTGAATCCGTTAACCCGGGACCAACCACAGGTGTAGGTGCTGGGGTATGAAGAAAGCAGGGAGGACGAAGAAAGTTCCATTCCATATATTTATTGAAATTAACAATTCCAGTAAAGAGTTAAATGACAAGTTGTTAATCATCATATCATACTGAAGTATTGCAGGAATGGCAGAAATAATATGCAGGATAAATCTCAAAGACAAATAAAAGAAATGTTCATGGTACTGTATATAAAACAAGCTGATGAATAAATGTTGAATTGTCCAAATATAAACAAGCTTTGATGCTGAACTGCAGAATGTGATTAACTGGATAATGCAGACATGAAGAAATAACTGTAAGGATTTGCAATGGAGTTTTGAGAGTTAACTGAGAGACTGTGAAGAATTATCCTTGTTATGACAACATAGCAAATATAAAGTACTGAATAGGGTTACTTGCGGGTTCCGGAGATCACTGTGAAACTGTAGTAGATGACAAGGTGATGAATGGGTTAAATGCAGAGTTGAACAAACGAACAGCTGAGGGGAATGGAATCCTCCAAACTTTGAATGGTAGGCCGACAAGGTAACCTCATGCAAGACTCTGGGAATTCAACTGTTCCCAGTAGGTGAGCAATTAACTGACAGCACAGCGGAGAGCCGGTGGATCTTTCAGCAGTGAAGGCTGCAGACGGACCTCTGGGAACGGAGGCGATATCTGGACCACGGGAATCACACAGGAATGCACGGAGAGAGCTCAGAGCTAGAGCACAGCGTTGATACAACAAAGCACTGGCCCAGAGTAACATAATCCCAGCCTACTTAAAGGCAGCACAAGCACGGGATTGGCTTACACCTGCCCACAGGTGTTTTCACAAGTGCTCTGTATTACCTATTTGGTCTCCAACATGGCCACCTACTATACAGCAGACACAACGCAGTGCCTTAGGCCATTTGGTCACCGCACTCACAGTTCCCAGATTCTGCATTACCTGTGCCACCGATCACGCCGCGTCCCCACACGGGCGCACAGCACCGCGAGCAACCGCACTGGCAACGGATGAACCCCAGAACCCGCAAAGGTAAGAGACCGGTTCGTGACAGGTTCATAGCATGCACGCTGCGCGGACCTCGCGGCTGCCGGGCACTGTGGAAAGGGGAGACTGGGAGTGACTGGTTAGCTCCCAGGAGACGCTGCGGCTGGAGAGAGGAGGGGGTCAGAGCCTGCAAGCAGCGCAGACTTCTGCAGCGCTACCCGCCGGCTAAAGTTTGTGAAGGAGCTGGGCGCACCTCACTGCGGATGGCAGCGCTGCAGCTAGCGGTGGGGTTGCCGGGGCTGGAGATAACAGAGGCAGTACGAAACCTGCACAGCGGCAGGTGCCCCACAAAACTGCAGCTAAGAAGCGTGGAGTGTGTCAGAAAGTGACGCTCCTCCACGCCAGAGAGACCATGCTGAGTTTTCTGATGTGGGGGGGGTCAAGCACCAAGTGAGCCGGTGCCCGTCTGTCTGTACGGCTTACCCCCTCACGCGCCCCCATACCTCCCCACTGTCCCGATTTTCGCGGGACAGTCCCATTTTTTTTGGTCTGTCCCGCTGTCCCACCCGTGGCCCGCAGTGTCCCCCGGCGCGGGGGGGGGGGGCAGTGGGGAAGATCCTGAACTCGCTGTTCTGCTTAGCAGAGCAGCGGTGAATAGATGCGCACAGCGTCTTTTTAGTGGAGACAGGAGGAGAGGGGGCATCAGGGGGTACGGATTAAGGGGGGTTCTGGCAGCAGAGTCGGATTAAGGGGGGAGGGCCTGGGGCTACGTACCATGGGCCCCACAGTTTTAGGGGACTCTCCGGCTGGAGTAGCTCTGTCCCAGCTCAGAAGCTCCCCCCCCCCCTGTCCTGCCAGCAACAACGGCAGCATTGTGCTACAGTCGGCACACGCTGCTGCGTATTATTGGCAGGTCTGTGGTGTTGCAGGGAGGCAGCAGTCTCCCTGCTTTCTTCTGCCTGTGCGGGTGTGTAGGGGGGAGCGACCACCCCCTCTGGATTTACCCCTAGCAGAGGGGCCAAAATCCCATGGGGGAAAAAAATACCCGGAATTTGCATAAGGGGGAGTGGCCACGCATCCCGTGATTAGGCCACGCCCCCCAACCCCACAGCAGGCACAGCAATGAGATAGGGCCCCTCTGTCTCAAGTGCCCTGGGCCCCCCGGACTCATAATCCGCCCCTGGGGGCATGCCAGCAGCTCACAGAGCACTGGGCATGCCCCCTCACTGACAAAAACGGGGGCCCTCCCATGAAGCCACGCCCCTTTTCGTTGGTCATGCCCCCTTTTCGCCGCGTGTGTGTCCCTCCTGTCTGAAGAAAGCTGGCAGGTATGCACCACTGCCTGTGCCATGCCCATACCATCTGCTTCTGCTAATAGTCTCCTATAGATTTGGCCAGATCTGTGACTCATTTGACTAACTCCGCCCAGTGTTGTGACTCCGCCCAGCGTTAGCAAATGAGTCACAAAGTCACAGAACTGGGCTATTATATAGGAGATTGTGACAAGAACACTGGGATAGTGTTTGAGAGCAGGTATGTTTGTCCCAGGCTCTTGTCTTACATGTTTTAGAAATGAAAACTTCTAGGAAAATGCTTTTGTTTTGTTAGAACCTTTTCAGTTTGCTGGAAAAGCTGGATAAGGGCTCTGAGAGAGAGATAGGGCGAGTTCCAGACATTGGGCCCAGTTCGGATCTTTGGCCTCACAGAGGGCTAATCAGGGCTTTCAGCTGTGCAAGAGTCTTATAGGGCTTCTAGCCTGATTAATGTGTGCAGACTGCCTGGGGAGACTGCAGGATCTCTGTGAGAGAAACGCGCTTCCTGATACAAGTGAGCTATACAGTGTTTACTGGAGAACTCTGTGTTTTTGTTTAGTGATAGTTAGGAACATCTTGTGTTTAGTTAGTGCCGGACAGGCAAGGTATTTTCTTTTGGTGTTTGTTTTATTTTCTGTATAATAAAACTGGCTGGGGCCAGTTGTACCAGAAACTGGACTTGTGTGGTTCCTCAGCTGCTGCGTGCTGCCATTTTACCCCAGGAAAGGGCACCTTGTACCATGACAGTATTACAACATATATATATATATATATATATATATATAAAAGTGTATAACGTGTTCTACCTGGTGCAAAGTGTATAACGTGCTCTACCTGGTGCAAAGTGTATAACGTTCTCTGCCTGGCGCAAAGTGTATGATGTGCTCTACCTGGTGCAATGTGTATAATGTGCTCTACCTGGTGCAAAGTGTATAACGTGCTCTACCTGGTGCAAAGTGTATAATGTGCTCTACCTGGTGCAAAGTGTATAATGTGCTCTACCTGGTGCAATGTTTATAATGTGCTTTACCTGGTGCAGTGTGTATAATGGGCTCTGCCGGGCGCAAAGTGTATAATGTGCTTTACCTGGTGCAATGTGTATAATGTGTTTTACCTGGTGCAATGTGTATAATGTGCTTTACCTGGTGCAGTGTGTATAATGGGCTCTGCCTGGCGCAAAGTGTATAATGTGCTTTACCTGGTGCAAAGTGTATAACGTGCTCTACCTGGTGCAATGTGTATAATGTGCTCTACCTGGTGCAATGTGTATAATGTGCTCTACCTGGTGCAATGTGTAAGTGTATAACGTGCTCTACCTGGTGCAATGTGTATAATGTGCTCTACCTGGTGCAATGTGTATAATGTGCTTTACCTGGTGCAATGTGTATAATGTGCTTTACCTGGTGCAAAGTGTATAACGTGCTCTACCTGGTGCAATGTGTATAATGTGCTTTACCTGGTGCAATGTGTATGATGTGCTCTGCCTGGCGCAGTGTATACCGTGCTCTACCTGGCGCAAAGTGTAGAATGTGCTCTATGTGGCAGAATATGTATAACGTGCTCAAACTGGCACAGTGTGTATAGGAGGTTCTACCTGGTGCAAGGTGTATAAGTGGCAATACTGTGTGGTGTAATGTTGCCACTATTATGTGGTCACGCCCCTTTTCCACTAAGCCACGCCCCTAAAATTTTGTGGCGCGCATTTTACATGCATTCATGTGTGTTGGCTTTCTGAGCGGTAATCCCTCCCACCTGACAGACTCCACCACCTCAACAGTCTGCCACTCCTATTAGGGCTGCTTCAATAAATTTCCCGGGCTGGTTTTTGATCCCAATCCGCCCCTGCAGGCTGTTGTTATCCTCTGTTCTCCATGTGTAATGCCTACAGTATATGTAGTGTGTATAGTAATATTCCTGCAATCAGTGATGTCATTACACATGACGTATCAGCAATGTCGAGGAGCTATTACAGCTGTACAACAGAGGATAGCAACACAGCCTGTTTAACACTGGTAATGTGATTCTACTGGAAAATAAATAAAATATTATATTACAGGTGAACTTCAGAGCTTACTGTATATTTTGTAATTAATAGTGTGTACACCACTGTGCTGTCTAAAGTGAATAGCGCATACCACTCTGAGATGTAATGTGAATTGGTGCTATTATGTGGCCACGCCCATTCTTCATGAAGCCACACCCCTATACATTACACTAAGGGGCGCCAAAATATATATTCACATACCAAAAAAATTAGGCTGGGGCCGGCCCTGGACGCCTCACATCATGTACACCTCACTATACATGCCTAACAGCATGTACACCTCACCATACATACCTCACATCATGTACACCTCACCATCTATACCTCACATCACGTACACCTCACCATACATGCCCCACATCGTGTGCACCTCACACCATACATGCCTCACATTGTGTGCACCTCACCATACATACCTCATATCAGAGCCGGCCCTAACCAATATGATGCCCTAGGCAAAATTTTGGCTGGTGCCCCCTAGCACCACCGCTGGTTCCACCTCTGACCTTGCACCTCTTTCCCAGCACCATCACCCCTCACCCATAGCAGTCCTTATTTTGGTGTTTGTACCCCCTATACTTTAAATAGGAATAGCTCGCACATTTGGCGCACAGCCCAAAAAGGGGTGTGTTTTTGCTGGCAAGGGGCATGGCCACACAATAGTAACCCCAATTCTAATTACGCCACACAGTACTGCAACTTTATTCACATTTGATCATGCGATAGTGTCCATAATTCATATTAAATCCCACAGTAGTATCACTTTACCTTATAAACATTACTCCTCACAGTAGAGCCCCTTATTCACATTACATCACACTGAATTGCTCCTTATTCACATTACACCACACCCTATTGCTCTTTATTCACATCAGACGACACAGTAGTGCCCTTTCTATATGCAAAGCCACATAGTAGAGCACCTTATACACATAATGCCACACATTAGTAATGCATTTATACACAATTCCACACAGTAATGCCCCTTACACATATGAGACACCTTATAAACATAATGCACATTACACATTATGACAACCTTTATTAATGCCCTTTTTCACATAATGTACCTTACACATATGCCGCACATTATTAATGCCCTTATACACATAATGACACACATAGTGCCACCTACACATTTTCTGCACATTATTAGTGCCCCTATACACATAATGACACACATACAGTAGTACCCTGTTAAACATATGCCGCACATTATTAATGCCCTTATAGACATAATGACACACATAGCTAGCGCCCCTTACTCATATGTTGCACATTATTAATGCATTTTTACATGACACACATAATGCTCCTTACACATATTCTGAACACTACTGCACAACCAACCCACTCACATGCACACAGCACTCACACTGCCGCTAACACTGTGATCTCTGCCTGGATACAGATGTGTCCTCATAAATATTGCCTCAATGCTAACGTCGGGCACCTTTTTTTATGAAAATGCATCTTATTTGCATTGCTATGTGGCTAGGATGCACAAGCAGCTTCTGCTGATTAAAATGATATGCAGCATGCCTATATACTGTGTGAGACTGTGTCTGTATCTGCATATGAAATGCTACACACAGAATATAGGCATGCCGCATATCATTTTAATCAGCAGAAGCTGCTGATGCCCCTAGGCATATCAAATGCCCTAGGCAATTGCCTAGTTTGCCTATGCTTATGGCCGGCTTTGCCTCATATCATGTACACCTCACCATACATGCTCATATCATGTACACCTCACCATACACACCTCATATCATATACACCTCAGTATACATGCCTCACATTATGCGTACCACACCATACATGCCTCACATCATGTATACCTCATCATAAATGCCTCACATTGTGTGCACCTCACCATACATGCCTCACATCATTACACCTCACCATACATGCCTCACATCATGTGCATGAGAGATGGGTATAGAAGATACACTGGCAAAAACTGGATTGCAGTCTTGTCCACAATTTAGTCCAGATTATCTCCCAAAACCGAGCCTTCTCTTGACCATAAAGGGAAGGAGAGGAGGGAGTTTTGCAGGGATGAGTCCACTAGACGCTTATACAGGGCATCCGGAAAGTATTCACAGCGCTTCACTTTTTCCACATTTTGTTGTGTTACAGCCTTATTCCAAACTGGAATAAATTAATTTTTTCCCTCGAAATTCTACACACAATACCCCATAATGACAACGTGAAAAAAGTATTTTTGAGATTTTTGCAAATTTATTAAAAATAAAAAACTAAGAAATCACAGGTACATAAGTATTCACAGCCTTTACTCAATACTTTGTTGATGCACCTTTGACAGCAATTACAGCCTCGAGTCTTTTTGAATATGATGCCACAAGCTTGGCACACCTATCTTTGGGCAGTTTCGCCAATTCCTCTTTGCAGCACCTCTCAAGATCCATCAGGTTGGATGGGAAGCGTCAGTGCACAGCAATTTTCAGATCTCTCTAGAGATGTTCAATCGGATTCAAGTCTGGGCTCTGGCTGGGCCACTCAAGGACAGTCACAGAGTTATCCTGAAGCCACGCCTTTGATATCTTGGATGTGTGCTTAGGGTTGTTGTCCTGCTGAAACATGAACCGTCGCCCCAGTCTGAGGTCAAGAGTGCTCTGGAACAGGTTTTCATCCAGGATGTCTCTGTACATTGCCGCATTCATCTTTCACTCTATCCTGACTAGTCTCCCAGTTCCTGCCGCTGAAAAACATCCCCACAGCATGATGCTGCCACCACCATGCTTCACTGTAGGGATGGTATTGGCCTGGTGATGAGCGGTGCCTGGTTTCCTCCAAACATGACGCCTGGCATTCACGTCATAGAGTTCCATATTTGTCTTATCAAACCAAAGAATTTTGTTTCTCATGGTCTGAGTGTCCTTCAGGTGCATTTTGGCAAACTCCAGGTGGGCTGCCATGTGCTTTTTACTAAGGAGTGGCTTCCGTGTGGCCACTCTACCATACAGGCCTGATTGGTGGATTGCTGCAGAGATGGTTGTCCTTCTGGAAGGTTCTCCTCTCTCCACAGAGCAATGCTGACAGAGTGACCATCGGGTTCTTGATCACCTCCCTGACTAGGGCCCTTCTCCCCCGATCACTCAGTTTAGATGGCCAGCTCTAGGAAGAATTATTATTTATTTATTATTTATTGTCAGTTATTTATATAGCGCACACATATTCCACAGCGCTTTACAGAGAATATTTGGCCATTCACATCAGGCCCTGCCCCAGTGGAGCTTACAATCTATATTCCCTATCACATGTACACGCACACACATTCACACTAGTGTTAATTTTTGTTGGATGCCTACCAGTATATTTTTGGATTGTGGGAGGAAACCGGAGCACCCGGAGGAAACCCACGCAAGTACGGTGAGAATATACAAACTCCGCACAGTTAGGGCCATGGAATCCTGGTGGTTCCGAACTTCTTCCATTTACAGATGAGAGGCCACTGTGCTCATTGGGACCTTAAAAGCAGCAGATATTTTTCTGTACCCATCCCCAGATTTGTGCCTCGACACAATAATATCTCAGAGGTCTACAGACAATTCCTTTGACTTCATGCTTGGTTTGTGCTCAGACATACACTGTCAAGTGTGGGACCTTTATAAAGACAGATGTGTTCCTTTCCAAATCATGTCCAATCAACCAAATTTACGACAGGTGGACTCCAATGAAGCTGTAGGAACATCTCAAGGATGATCAGTGGAAACAGGATGCACCTGAGCTCAATTCTGAGCTTCGTGGCAAAGGCTGTGAATACTTACAGTATGTACATGTGATTTCTTAGTTTTTTATTTTAAATAGAGATGAGCGGGTTCGAATGTAATGCCAGAATTAACGCCAGTTCGGTTTTATCCAGATGTTTCTTATTGGCTATCCAAAACACATGACGTCCTTGAGCCAATAAGATGCCGTTTTGAGAACCGAGTAAATCCGAGTAAAACCGAGTAAAACTGAGTAAAACCGAACCCGCTCATCTCTAATTTTAAATACCTTTTAAAATAATCTAAAAAAAAACATTTTTCACGTCATTATGGGGTATTTGTTGAATTTTGAGGGAAAAAAATAATTTATTTCATTTTGGAATAAGGCTGTAACATAACAAAACGTGGAAAAAGTGAAGCTCTGTGAATACTTTCTGGATGCACTGTAGAATACAGTTAATCTGTCACCTACTCTATATAAGTGTAACACCCCCGGGGTTGGCAAGGTATGTCTATGTGGTTGAGAGAGGTTTCACAGGTGTTGGGTGGCTATGTGACTGGCCTTTCCCCTTTACGTGTTGTTTCCCGTATCCTGGGCCTTTTTCAGGTTGGATTGCAAAATTTGAGAATCGCAATCCGGCCGATTATCAAATGACTGCGCTTGCCCAGCACTTGCATTGCACACACACGAGGGGAAATAGCGACAGAAATTACGCACAGATCGTAAATTGCAATGCAGCCGCTGTTTGACTGATAGGAAGCTGGCGTTTCTGGGCAAAAACTTGCCGTTTTCTGGGATTGTCTGAAAAAAAGCAGGCGTGCCCAGGCGTTTTTAAGGAGGGCCTCTGACATCAGCGATGACCACTTCCAAAATTGTGAATGAGCTTGCCTAGCGCAAGTGGGAAAAATCTTCGATGTTCCGGTAATTGCGTATTGTTTTGGAATCAGAACGCACATGGTGATGCATTCGCAGTTTCTGCAATGGGTATTTTTTTCTCTATTTCTGGGCGGCAACTATTTGATCGCAGCAACTGCTATAGATCTACACTAAAAAGGTCTACAGTCAATAAGTCTACTACTAATGGTTGACATGCATTAGGTCGACAGGGTCAAATGGTCGACAGCCGAAACAAAATCAGGGTCAAAAGGTCAACAAGGTCAAAAGGTCGACACATGGAAAACATTTGTGTGTTGGCCTTTTGACTCTGATCTTTTTGACTATCGACCATTTGACTGTCAACTTTTTGACTGTTGACCTTTTGACTGTCTATCTTATGACTAGCTTCTTTATCAGAACCCTGTAATCCTTGCTGAATGAGGTCCCTTGTCTCCCCATTGCTCAGAGTGGTAGGAGAGATTGATACAAATCAGAAGTGAGTCGGCAATTCCCACAGGAAATCTTTTTGTTAATCTGCAATGAAATCAGGATTTCGGATGAATGATGAATTTAGGAAAGTTACTTGGGTGAAGACTTACAAGAAGAAGACCTTCATATAAGAAAAGCAGGATTGTGCAAATGTTTTTACAGTTACACCACAAAAACTCATCCAATTTGCAAAAGACAAGTTATTAGAATCACAATGAAGAATTATTAGAAGCAATATGGGAAGCAATTTAAATCACCAAAATTAACATAACCTGACGGTGTCTGGTCCTCCGGCTGCGGTGTCTCAACACCTGCCCCCGGCAACACTCCGCAGCTCTCTCAAGCTGTGCTGCTCTTACCACCCAGCGTCTTGTGGCTCTCTCCAGCGTACAGCTCCCGCTCTGCTCCGCGTTCCTCCTTCAGTCAGCACACACACCACGCTCTCCATACTTCTTCCCAGCATTCTCCTCTTCTCCCAGCAGCCTCCTACCACAGACCCAGGGCTCAGTTAACTCCTCCTGCACCAGCATTTCTCCTCCTGCTGCGGAGCTACAGCAAAGTGCTCTTAAAGGGGTACACACACACATTGTTCCGGAATGCCACACTAGCACATACAGCAGATTGTGTGTAATTTGGGGGTTTGTAAACGGCTTATGTGTTGTTATGACATAGGGGGCAATTCAGACTGGATTGCTGCAGCGGCAGCGATCACAGTTTGAACCCCTTTGTGTAGTGCGCACCCCAGGAGGCCCAGTCAGATGCTAACAGCATCTTAGGGCGGTTGCGGGCGTGCCAACGGCGTTAGAACGCCATTGGCGTGGCGCAGTCTGGACAACGCAGGCATATCCAGACTGTTTCGGGGGTGGGCCGGAGTGGCTGCGTGACATCACACGCAGCCGCTGCAACCCGGGACATGACAGGTAGCCACCTGCCAGCGCAGCTAGGCTGTGCAGGAGCTGCGCTGGCAAAAGTATCGCTGCTGTGCGATGCTTTTGCACCCTTGCAGGGGGAGGGCCTGACACGCGGGGCGGACCAGCCCTGTGCTGGGCGTCCCCCCCGCATGTCTGAGAATCTGATCGTAGATGTGCTAAATTTAGCACATCTACGATCAGCTCTGAATTACCCCCATAGTCTTCTAGTGAGGGGCAAGAAAACCAGAATAAGGCAATAGAAACGAAGGAGATCTGCCAACATCAACAAGACCCAGAGGTAGTGTATATATTTGGGTAACGTGACCACAATCGTTACCATTTACTAGCAATATGATGTTGGTTATTGGTGGTCTGGGTATCAGTGGTTGGAAATCGGTGGTCTGTGCTATTTCTATAAGCTCTGATTTCTATTTCTTTTATTCCTTTCTCCAATCCATTACAGAGCAGGAGGGTCTTTAGCTCCTGGTCTTGTTGATGTTGGCAGATTTCCATTGCCAGGATCTACAGTATAATGCCAGCATGTAACTCCTCTAGGACACTGCAACATCTTTTTGACCTCTTGCATCATGATGATTCTTCATGTATGTAGCGGGTGGGTTCTCTACCTCCATGGGTACATGAGGGCTTGGTGAGTCCTAAAATATTTTGTCCTCCATGAGTAAATCGGACACCAGTGCATTTCTTTGGTAAGCAGAGCTTGGAGGAGTGCGTCTTGTGGTCTCAGCCACAGCCCCTGGCGCAGATTTTAATTCCTGCAGAGTACATGGGAATAAAAATAATCTTTTGTTTCTTAAAAGTACAGAAATGGAAAGTAAAAAACATCATCATAAGTGAAAGATGAAAATACAAGTGATTCCTCATCGCAGGTGAGAGGCGGAACATACGTATTACTGTAAACCCTGTATTTATTGGCTGCTGCAGGGTCACATGGTCACATGCTGTCAAATGACTTAAAACCGCCTTATTAAATTATAAGGCTCAGGTGCTGGTTTGTAGGTGGGATACAAATTATCTTATTTGCTTGATTGACTGATAGTTGGGGTTGGATATGTCTAATAATGACCATATGTGCTACAGTTTATGGCGTTCTCATTGGTGCATTCTCATCCCTTTTCCACTTAAATAGTAACAGCAGTGGGTTTGGATGAGGTGTTATCTCCCCACCCAGGAGTGAAATGGGACTTTATTTAACCCAGCAATGAGAGCCTACAAGTTACTGTGGGCAGAGATATGCAGATTGTTCTTTACACGCCATTTCAGGTAACCATACATTCATACTTAGCTGGCTTATTAGGTTTCGGCTTAGTAAATTACATTTGTGGGCTTACATTGACCTAGGTGACAACGTGACATTTACGTACCTGTAGTAAAATTCCACTAAACCCCATCCCCTGCAATCTAGGCCCAGCGTGAAGGTAGCGATACACTCATGGGTGTCTCCAACAGACGGATTACCATTGTACACCAGCGGGCTGCTCCGAGAATCCAGCGTAGCTGAAACCTCATACGATTTACCCCCTAGAAGAGAGAGGCCGGATCAGACAGAGGACATGCAGCTGTCTCCTGATGGCAGCTAAGAACTGGATACGTGACCTATCTGCATTATACATGACAGAAGCCTACGTAAGCTTCCCATTTTCATGAAGCATGCAGTCATAGCATTACGTAGTTTTCTCCATCTAGAACAGGGGTGGGGAACCTCCGGCCCGCGGGCCGTATACGGTCTCAGCTGTCAGAACAGGGAGGAGAGCGCGGCTGTCGGGTGGGAGCGGCGGCGTGTAGTACTTCAAACCAGCCGCCGGTCCGTGAGCCAATCAGAGCTCGCGGACCGGCAGCCAATCAGGAGCCGCGGCTGCCGGTCCGCGAGCTCTGATTGGCTCTCGAACCGGCGGCTGGTTTGAAGTACTAAACGCCGCCGCTCCCACCCGACAGCCGCGCTCTCCTCCGTGTCCCACGGTAAGCAGCACGGAGGGGAGGGGGGAGGGCATCTGTATACCTGGCACTGTGGGGGCATTTGTATACCTGGCACTGTGGGGGCATTTGTATACCTGGCACTGTGGGGGCATCTGTATAACTGGCACTGTGAGGGGCATTTGTATACCTGGCACTGTGGGGGCATCTGTATACCTGGCACTGTGGGGACATCTGTATACCTGGCACTGTGAGGGGCATTTGTATACCTGGCACTGTGAGGGGCATTTGTATACCTGGCACTGTGAGGGGCATTTGTATACCTGGCACTGTGGGGGCAATTGTGGATCTGGCACCGCACTATTGGGGGCATATGTGTATCACATCCCATTTTAACTGGCCACACCCATTTTTTGGGCGCGCACACACAGTACCTCTAAGGGGCAGACCTACTGGGGGGCAGGGTAATTTTTTAAGTTGAGAATTTTTGTATGGCCCCCGAAGGATTTTATAAATATCCAAATGGCCCTCGTTAGAAAAAAGGTTCCCCACCCCTGATCTAGAAGAACCTTAATTCTAAGAAAGTGTGGGTGGCAGGGGCGTTTTAAGAAACTGTGTTCAGCCTCCTCCGTTCGGGCCCCCTCCTCTCTGCCCAGAGCGCTGTAGAGTCTGAGCACTAGAGGGCTCAGACTCTACTGCGCATGCGCAGATCTCCGGGAAAATGGTGCGGCGGACATTTTCCCTGAGATTCCTCTACTGCGCATGCGCAGAACTCTGTGAAAATTAAAATTTTCACTGTGTTCTAACAGTGCTGCGGATGCCGGCGCTGGACTTCGGGGGGGGGGGGGGGGGGTTTGGTGAGTATTTTAAAAATGGGTGCAGTGTGTGCAGTGGGGGCCCCCTCTGGACTCAGGGGCCCGTGTGCACCGCACACACTGCACCCATTATAGAAACGCCAGTGGTGGGTGGATTATTAGGGCTGTTGGGGAAAGCGTTGCCGTTGGTGAAACAATTAAGCATACAGTATATTGTAACTGGAAAGAAATAAGATTGCGACCAGCTAAACCATAGAAACAATAGGAATGATGGCGCTGACGCTGAACTGCATCCATGTGAATCAGTTGTAACTACATGTAGATAATTATCATCGTCTTTACAATGCAGTACAATATAGATCCATACCTCTCAATTGTCCCATTTTTCTGGGACTATCCCATCCATAGGCAACAGTGTCCTATTGTGGGGGGAGGGGTATGTTGGAGGGATAGCATTCTTATTGCGCATGGCATCTATTCACAGTGCAGGAAGAGCCTGGGGCAGCCCTTTCCCTCGTGAGGTGGCAGTTACAGTTTCTTCATATATAATTCGTATTCCAAAGTTAAAACATAAATATTGATAACAATCAGCACCATCAGTGAAGAAAAAATCCTATATATGCGATTGGGTTGGGGTTAAAATGCCGGCGTTCGGGATGCCGGCGGTCAGAATACTGACGCGGCATCGTGATGGTTAGAATGCAAACAGGGTTCGGGTAAGTATGATAACCCTTCCCCCCTACACCTCCCTTACCACAACCTAAACCTAACCCTCCCCGGTGCAGCCTAAACCTAACCTCCCAATGTAGGGATGACCACTGATGGTGCTATCAGTAATCTACATCAATGGCAGAAAACCATTGATGGCAGAAAACCATTGATGGTTTGAACCACAGATGGACACCACTACTGTGGGTCAGGTGAATGCAGTGGGCCAATCAGGGAAGACGTAAGGGTTAAGGTCATAACAGGAGTGGTGCTAAGTGCCATGTGCTGAAATAAAAATAAAAATTGGCGCACCTCTACCCTCGATGATGGGGAAACATCAGACCTCAATCATTGATAGCAAAACTATCAACAATCAGTGGCAAACGATTGATGGTTGCTAACTACTAATGGGTGAAGGCCATCTCTACGTCAGTGACATCAATAGTAGTAATCACTGTCACTCTGCACAGAGGTCTATCCGGCAGAAACCAGCAGCGGCATGAGGGGCTGTGAGTTATGCTATAGTGCGGCTCATATGTGACATGGATAGCGTGTGCCCAGGGCCCCAAAACATTGTAATCCATCACTGTCACTCCCTCTATTACGCCTGATGACACAACTAGTAGAGCTTCAAGTCTGGCCCAACTCACCTGCAGTAAAACTGATCTGGTAATTGTCATTAATGATCCGATCGTCCGCTATATGGAAGAGGTGAGCGTTGGACCAATCTATGCCAACCTTGTAGCCATTCTGGATCACATAACCTACAATTAAACTGAAGAGAGTGCATCCGCTCTAATAATCCAAGAACACTGCGGCATAATTAAAGATTTAGCGCTGTTGCAGAGTAAGTACTAAGCCAGCGTGAATTGCGTCTATTGTGAAATAATGCTCTGCACATGCTCAGATAGCCAGTGCATGGAAATGCACTTCTGCAGATCTGCATGTATCAAATCATATGAGCAGAGACGTGTAACGTGGGTGGTAAGGTGCATGCTCACACAGAGTTCAATAAGGGCGTGTTCATGCAAATGCAGCTCATTAATTATGTGCATGTACTCCTGTTAGGAGGTGTGTCTTCTGCACCTAGTGTAGAGCAGGGAGAAGCAAACGCTGCAGATGAGTTGTCGGGAGCTAGGCGCTCGTGCTGCCTGTGCGGAGGAGTACGCATCTCCAGATGAGCATGGCTCTGCATACTGTATGTGAACAAACGCGCAATTTTTGCAGGCACTTATATTTGGACTGATTTGAACCCATTTTGTGACCAACTCTGCGTCAGCTGCAACACTCAGATGCGTTTATAAAGTCCACACTCCATTGGTATATTCTTACTCACTGGTTGGTGGAGTTCGGAAGGCTGACAATGTTTAAATGCACAAACGTTCCATTCTAGGGTGAGTAAAGAGATATAAAAGATAAATGAAGTTTGAGACAAGAACATCAGATTAATCACGATTTCTGATCTTGTCCATATGCATATACTGTAGTAAATATTGCATCTGCAACAGTGACATAATGACACTGGGCCTAATTTATGGATACACACAAAGTGGCCACACTGCAGTTTTGAAAACAGTGGCAGATTTCTGCCTATGAGCACTGCCCCTAACCATCTACTTGTAGGAGCAGCTGTCACCACTATCAGCAGGGATGTCCATCAGCCCTATCCTGCGTGTAGAAGTTCTGTCCGGATACCGACAAACAGGAACACAGGCTTCCAGGGACAGAGGCACGCAGTATCACAGGAACATAGGCTTACAGGGACAGAGGCACGCAGTATCACAGGAACACAGGCTTACAGGGACAGAGGCACGCAGTATCACAGGAACACAGGCTTACAGGGACAGAGGCACACAGTATTACAGGAACACAGGCTTACAGAGACAGAGGCACGCAGTATCACAGGAACACAGGCTTACAGGGACAGAGGCACACAGTATCACAGGAACACAGGCTTACAGGGACAGAGGCACGCAGTATCACAGGAACACAGGCTTACAGGGACAGAGGCACACAGTATCACAGGAACACAGGCTTACAGGGACAGAGGCACGCAGTATCACAGGAACACAGGCTTACAGGGACAGAGGTACACAGTATCACAGGAACACAGGCTTACAGGGACAGAGGCACGCAGTATCACAGGCTTACAGGGACAGAGGCACACAGTATCACAGTAACACAGGCTTACAGAGACAGAGGCACACAGTATCACAGGAACACAGGCTTACAGGGACAGAGGCACACAGTATCACAGGAACACAGGCTTACAGGGACAGAGGCACACAGTATCACAGGAACACAGGCTTACAGGGACAGAGACACGCAGTATCACAGGAACACAGGCTTACAGGGACAAAGGCACACAGGAACACAGGCTTACAGGGACAGAGGCACACAGTATCACAGGAACACATGCTTACAGGGACAGAGGCACACAGTATCACAGGAACACAGGCTTACAGGGACAGAGGCACACAGTATCACAGGAATACAGGCTTACAGGGACAGAGGCACGCAGTATCACAGGAACACAGGCTTACAGGGACAGAGGCACGCAGTATCACAGGAACACAGGCTTACAGGGACAAAGGCATGCAGTATCACAGGAACACAGGCTTACAGGGACAGAGACACGCAGTATCACAGGAACACAGGCTTACAGGGACAGAGGCACGCAGTATCACAGGAACACAGGCTTACA
The DNA here is from genome assembly GCF_028390025.1 of Pseudophryne corroboree. NCBI lineage: Eukaryota > Metazoa > Chordata > Amphibia > Anura > Myobatrachidae > Pseudophryne > Pseudophryne corroboree. The sequence continues at coordinate 323,862,586 of NC_086454.1, forward strand.
GGGACAGAGGCACGCAGTATCACAGGCTTACAGGGACAGAGGCACGCAGTATCACAGGAACACAGGCTTACAGGGACAGAGGTACACAGTATCACAGGAACACAGGCTTACAGGGACAGAGGTACACAGTATCACAGGAACACAGGCTTACAGGGACAGAGGTACACAGTATCACAGGAACACAGGCTTACAGGGACAGAGGCACGCAGTATCACAGGAACACAGGCTTACAGGGACAGAGGCACGCAGTATCACAGGAACACAGGCTTACAGGGACAGAGGCACGCAGTATCACAGGAACACAAGCTTACAGGGACAGAGGCACGCAGTATCACAGGAACACAGGCTTACAGGGACAGAGGTACACAGTATCACAGGAACACAGGCTTACAGGGACAGAGGCACACAGTATCACAGGAACACAGGCTTACAGGGACAGAGGCACACAGTATCACAGGAACACAGGCTTACAGGGACAGAGACACGCAGTATCACAGGAACACAGGCTTACAGGGACAGAGGTACACAGTATCACAGGAACACAGGCTTACAGGGACAGAGGCACACAGTATCACAGGAACACAGGCTTACAGGGACAGAGGCACACAGTATCACAGGAACACAGGCTTACAGGGACAGAGACACGCAGTATCACAGGAACACAGGCTTACAGGGACAGAGGTACACAGTATCACAGGAACACAGGCTTACAGGGACAGAGGCACACAGTATCACAGGAACACAGGCTTACAGGGACAGAGGCACACAGTATCACAGGAACACAGGCTTACAGGGACAGAGGCACGCAGTATCACAGGCTTACAGGGACAGAGGCACACAGTATCACAGGAACACAGGCTTACAGGGACAGAGGCACACAGTATCACAGGAACACAGGCTTACAGGGACAGAGGCACACAGTATCACAGGAACACAGGCTTACAGGGACAGAGGCACACAGTATCACAGGAACACAGGCTTACAGAGACAGAGGCACGCAGTATCACAGGAATACAGGCTTACAGGGACAGAGGCACGCAGTATCACAGGAATACAGGCTTACAGGGACAGAGGCACGCAGTATCACAGGAATACAGGCTTACAGGGACAGAGGCACGCAGTATCACAGGAACACAGGCTTACAGGGACAGAGGCACGCAGTATCACAGGAACACAGGCTTACAGGGACAGAGGCACGCAGTATCACAGGAACACAAGCTTACAGGGACAGAGGCACGCAGTATCACAGGAACACAGGCTTACAGGGACAGAGGTACACAGTATCACAGGAACACAGGCTTACAGGGACAGAGGCACACAGTATCACAGGAACACAGGCTTACAGGGACAGAGGCACACAGTATCACAGGAACACAGGCTTACAGGGACAGAGGCACACAGTATCACAGGAACACAAGCTTACAGGGACAGAGGCACACAGTATCACAGGAACACAGGCCTACAGGGACAGAGGCACACAGTATCACAGGAACACAGGCTTACAGGGACAGAGGCACGCAGTATCACAGGAACACAGGCTTACAGGGACAGAGGCACGCAGTATCACAGGAACACAGGCTTACAGGGACAGAGACACGCAGTATCACAGGAACACAGGCTTACAGGGACAGAGACACGCAGTATCACAGGAACACAGGCTTACAGGGACAGAGGCACGCAGTATCACAGGAGCACAGGCTTACAGGGACAGAGGCACGCAGTATCACAGGAACACAGGCTTACAGGGACAGAGGCACACAGTATCACAGGAACACAGGCTTACAGGGACAGAGGCACACAGTATCACAGGAACACAGGCTTACAGGGACAGAGGCACACAGTATCACAGGAACACAGGTTTACAGAGACAGAGGCACGCAGTATCACAGGAATACAGGCTTACAGGGACAGAGGCACGCAGTATCACAGGAATACAGGCTTACAGGGACAGAGGCACGCAGTATCACAGGAATACAGGCTTACAGGGACAGAGGCACGCAGTATCACAGGAACACAGGCTTACATGGACAGAGGCACGCAGTATCACAGGAACACAGGCTTACAGGGACAGAGGTACACAGTATCACAGGAACACAGGCTTACAGGGACAGAGGCACGCAGTATCACAGGAATACAGGCTTACAGGGACAGAGGCACGCAGTATCACAGGAACACAGGCTTACAGGGACAAAGGCACGCAGTATCACAGGAACACAGGCTTACAGGGACAGAGACACGCAGTATCACAGGAACACAGGCTTACAGGGACAGAGGCACGCAGTATCACAGGAACACATGCTTACAGGGACAGAGGCACGCAGTATCACAGGAACACAGAGATACAAACAGGCTAACAGGAAAACAGGTTTACAGGGACAGAAGCACACAGTGTCACAGGCACACAGAGATACAGACAAACCGGGACACAAAACCGGGACACAGGCACAAGGAAACATACTGTAGTCACACAGAGTTACAGACAGGCTCACAGGTTATACTCACATTTGTGCTGCAACATAAGATCAAACCAGCAGCAGAGAGAAACAAAATCACTAATAGTTGCATATAAAAGTGACCATACTACAGTATCATATGCTTGGAGAGAGAGGGGCTACAGTCACGGCCTATGGCAGGTGCAGTGTCTCCACCTGAGTGTAGTCTCCTATGTGAGCCCTATGGCAGGTGCAGTGTCTCGTCTGAGTGTGGCCTCCTGTGTGCTCCTATGGCAGGTGCAGTGTCTCATCTGAGTGTGGCCTCCTATGTGCTCCTATGGCAGGTGCAGTATCTCTGTCTGAGTGTGGCCTCCTATGTGCTCCTATGGCAGGTGCAGTGTCTCTGTCTGAGTGTGGCCTCCTATGTGCTCCTATGGCAGGTGCAGTGTCTCGTCTGAGTGTGGCCTCCTATGTGTTCCTATGGCAGCTGCAGTGTCTCCACCTGAGTGTAGCCTCCTATGTGAGTCCTATGGCAGGTGCAGTGTCTCCGCCTGAGTGTGGTCTTCTATGTGAGTCCTATGGTAGGTGCAGTGTCTCTGCCTGAGCGTAGCCTCCTATGTGTTCTGATGGCAGGTGCAGTGTCTTCATCTGAGTGTAGCGTCCTGTGTAGCCCTATGGCAGGTGCAGTGTCTCCACCTGAGTGTAGCCTCCTATGTGTTTTCCGATGGCAGGTGCAGTGTCTCCACCTGAGTGTAGCGTCCTGTGTGAGCCCTATGGCTGGTGCAGTGTTTCTGTTTGAGTGTAGCGTCCTGTTTGAGCCCTATGGCAGGTGCAGTGTCTCCGCCTGAGTGTAGCCTCCTATGTGAGCCCTATGGCTGGTGCAGTGCCTCCACCTGAGTGTAGCCTCCTATGTGTTCCGATGGCAGGTGCAGTGTCTCCATCTGAGTGTAGCCTCCTATGTGAGCCCTATGGCAAGTGCAGTGTCTCTGCCGGAGTGTAGCGCCCTGTGTGAGCCCTATGGCAGGTGCAGTGTCTCTGTCTGAGTGTAGCATCCTGTGTGCGCCCTATGGCTGGTGCAGTGTCTCCACCTGAGTGTAGCGTCCTGTGTGAGCCCTATGACTGGTGCAGTGTCTCCGCCTGAGTGTAGCATCCTGTGTGAGCCCTATGGCAGGTGCAGTGTCTCCACCTGAGTGTAGCGTCCTGTGTGAGCCCTATGGCTGGTGCAGTGTCTCCGCCTGAGTTTAGCGTCCTGTGTGAGCCCTGTGGCTGGTGCAGTGTCTCCGTCTGAGTTTAGCGTCCTGTGTGAGCCCTATGGCTGGTGCAGTGTCTCCGCCTGAGTGTAGCGTCCTGTGTGAGCCCTATGGCAGGTGCAGTGTCTCCGCCTGAGTGTAACGTCGTGTGTGAGCCCTATGGCTGGTGCAGTGTCTCCGCCTGAGCTTAGCGTCCTGTGTGAGCCCTATGGCTGGTGCAGTGTCTCCGCCTGAGTGTAGCGTCCTGTGTGAGCCCTATGGTAGGTGCAGTGTCTCCGCCTGAGTGTGGCCACCTAGGTGATCAATTGAGCGTCTGTGTAGGCATCTGCTTTCAGTGGCACTCCCAACAGATGGACCATTTCTGAGCGTTTGCTAACCCACGTACCTGTCACTGCCCAATACAATTTCAAGACATATCTGACACTTGGCATCTCCCATATGCATCAATCGCACCTCTGTGTATGTGCGCACGATGGGGGTCATTCCGAGTTGATCGCTCACTGGCTAGTTTTAGCAGCCTTGCAAACGCTATGCCCACTGGGGAGTGTATTTTAGCTTAGCAGAAGTGCGAACGCTTATGCAGCCGAGCTCTGCAAAAACAATATGTGCAGTTACAGAGTAGCTCTGAACCTACTCAGCGCTTGCGATCACTTCAGCCTATTCGTGTCCGGATTTTTTACGTCATACACCCGCCCAGCGAACGCTCGGCCACGCCTGCGTTTTTGCAAACACTCCCTGAAAACGGTCAGTTGACACCCAGTAATGCCCCCTTGCTGTCAATCTTCTAGCGGTTGCCACTGCAAAGAAAAACTTTGCTAGAACCTGAGCACAACGACAAAGAGCTTTGTACCCGTACGTCGCGTGTGCGCATTGCGGGTCATACGCATGTGCAGAAATGCCATTTTTTTCACCTGATCGCTGCGCTGTGAAAATTGGCAGCGAGTGATCAACTCTGAATGACCCCCGATATCCGGACGCATACGTAGTGTGACTTAGACGCATGCACAGATGAAAATAATTTCTCCACTGCATCCGACAGGGATCAGGCCCAGAGTCTCATAATCTTTTAACGATATGGATGGATCAGGATCCACTATACTGTGTCTGACTGACAGCAGAAAGCTTTGCACATGTGAATAATAAGAAAAATAATTTTATTTACAGTATGTAGCGCTTTTCTCCAGTATGACCCAAGTTGCTTTGTTTGTCTTACTCGGATCTCAGTAGATTGCATCCATATCGAACTTAATTACTCTCCCGGTTTTTTGGGTAATCTCTTGCAGCCACAGAAGAGTGCCCCCCTACCCCCATACCGCATTGTGCCCACTTTCTAGTGAAGTGGGCAGGATGGGGAAATAAATACATTGACACTGCAGTCCCGGGGGGAGGGGGGGGGGCTACGTGACGTGCGGTGGGGTGAGGCAGGTGAGGCAGAGCCTTTCCTGCCATACTTACGTTTAAACCAGAGTTTTGACTTAATAAAATATATGAAAAATACTGATAATTTGTTTGAAATATCTTCTTTGCATTATTCTAATAATTTTTATAGCCCAAACTCTGGAGTAAAAGGTCAATGGCAGGTGAGGCAGTGCCCCCCCCCCCCCCCCCTGTGTATCCTTTCCACACATCTGTAATCAAAACTCACCAGATTTCAAGGAGTTTATACTGCTGCACCTGTGTATAATGCCCAGATGTACTCTTTGGCTCATATATTGCATGTAAATCTGGCTCTGGGGTTAGCCAGTGCCTCCTGAGCCATTTAGCTCACCGCACGTCTAAGGGCAGGGCCTTAAGATGCAATTAGCTGCCCACCTGCCTCTCCTCTCCGGGCATCTCACGGGGAGGTATTCATTAAGGTGGGAAAGTATTATCCATATACTGTATATTTTATTTATTTTTCTTTACGGCAGCTTGAGATACGTAGTTTTAGGGGGTAATTCAGAGTTGATCGTAGCAGCAAATTTGTTAGCAGTTGGGTAAATCCATGCTGCACTGCAGGGGGGGGGGGGGGGGAGGGGGCAGAGGTTACATGTGCAGTGAGAGTGGATTTGGGTGGGGTTTGTTCAAACTGAAATCTAAATTAAAATAAAAAGTAAAAATGAAGCAGCCGGTGTTTACCCTGCACAGAAACAATGTAACCCACCCAAATCTAACTCTCTCTGGACATGTTCTATCTGCCCCACATGCAGTGTACATGGGCCCTGATTCAGAGTTGATCACTAGCTGCCGTTGTTCACAGCGCAGCGATCAGGCTAAAAATCGGCATTTCTGCGCATGCATATGCCCTGCAATGCGCACGCGCCACGTACGGGTACAAAGCCCTTTGTGGTTTTGCACAGGTTCTAGCGAAGTTTTCAGTCACACTGGCAGCCGCAAGAAGATTGACAGGGAGGGGGCGTTTCTCGGTGTCAACTGACCGTTTTCAGGGAGTGTTTGCAAAAATGCAGGCGTGTCTGAAAAAACGCAGGCGTGGCTGGGCGGGTGTATGACGTCAAATCCGGACACAAATAGGCTGAAGCAGAGGTTCCCAAACTGTGTGCCGTGGCTCCCTGGGGTGCCTCGGGACACTTGCAGAGATGCCCTGGGTTGGTGGTCAAGGACCAATTATAATTATTCATGGTCAATATAATAGGCAAAACCAGTGCTGGTGGCTGCCAGTCATAATATATGTGGCCAAACAGAAGCAAATCTTGTCCCTCACCACACAACTGACCCTAAGGACGACATATAAACGCCATCTACTTAATGTAATATTTCTTTCTAAATTTTTCAATAAGAAATTTTTGGCCTAGGGGTGCCGTGAAAAAAATTCTGATATTCTAGGGCGCCGTGATTCAAAAAAGTTTGGAAAACACTGGGCTGAAGTGATCGCAAGCGCTGAGTAGGTTCAGAGCTACTCAGAAATTGCACAAACTATTTTTGCAGAGCGCAGCTGCACAGGCGTTCGCACTTTTGCTAAGCTAAAATACACTCCCAGTGGGCAGCGGCATAGCGTTTGCACGGCTGCTAAAACTAGCTAGCGAGCGATCAACTCGCCATGGTTTTGCCCAACTGCTAACAAATTTACTGCTACGATCAGGTCTGAATTACCCCTTTAGTTATGTAACCTCTATATTTTTCTCCTCTCTAGCACATTTTAATGAAGATAGATAGATAGATAGATAGATAGATAGATAGATAGATAGATAGATAGATAGATAGATAGATAGATCGTTTTTGGGAATATACTAAGCCTGGTGCTGTTATATTTTTTTTTCTACTTTTCTTATCAATGTGCAATTTCCACAATGAACTGCAAAATATGGACCTAATTCAGACCTGATCGTAGATGTGCAAGAAATCGCACATCTACGATCAATTTCTTTGACATGCGGGGGACACACCCCCAGGGTAAGTCCATCCCGCATGTCGGATCCAGCCATCCCCTGCAGACATGCGAGAGCCTTGTATGGCGACGATGCTTTCGCATGTTTAGGGTAGCCCTCTGCCTACGCAGCCTAGCTGCGAAGGCAGACTGCTTTCCGCCATGTTAAGGGTTGCAAGGGCTGCGTGTGACATCACACGGCCACCGCGGCCTGCCCCGCAAATGGTCCGGACACGCCTAAGTTGTCCGGACTGCGTCTCTAAAACGAAGCATCGGCACCCATAAAACTCTGCATCCACACCCCATTCCCACCCCACTCCAGGTCCTAAACTGTGTTCTAAAAATAACACAATTTAGGACCTTGCGCAGATGTGCAGAAATAGCTTCATAGCGATTTTAGCACATCAGCGACAGGGTCTGAATCGGCCCCTAAGTCTTTATATATAAATAAATGAAAGATGGCAGAAACATGCTCATTATATAATTCCGCCAGTAATTCTCATTTTGCCACCATATGATACTTATGATTATTCTTTATTTATATGGCACCACAAGGGTTCCGTGGCGCCTTGAAGAGCACATAAACACATCAGCAAAACAAGAATACAGTGACTTACCTCAAAATGCATTAAGAACATAACGTATCGATGAAATTTTGCCCAGTCTCTGATACCTTTAAAGAAAGAAAATTATATTATAAAATCTGCTGCCTCCCATAATATACCGCAATAGCTGGCATCGTCTATGGGCCCGATTTATGTTTGTATGGAATTGCGCAGCCGCAAGGAAGGAGCTGTGCAATTCCGTCTAATTAAAATTCTAATGCAGCAGGAGGTGACTGTAAGAGATAGACGTCTCCTGTCAGCAATATCGAGGATCCGAGTGCTGAGCCCTCGGATGCCGCCTCGGATCACCATGGCGACCATCAGTCATGATTCGCGTTGGTTACAGTCACCGGCCACCCTGTGTGAGCTGAAGCTTACTCCAGCTGGCTGTAGGATCCGGACACCCGGGTCCAGGAGGTCCAGACGACGCAGACCTTGGACCTGTTATGCCTTCAAAACGCGGCAACACGCCCCCCATTTTGAAGAACGGTACTAGATGCCACCCCCACTCCGGCCCCCAAACGTCGGAGCATGTCAATCTTATTGCGGCTGACGAGGGCAATGAGCGACATCCCAAAACCTGTTCTACACATGCGGAGAAGGCGCAAGACCTCCAAACATCATATTTGTACGCAAACCATCGGGTTTGCATACAAATATGAATCAGGCCCTAGAGTTGTTAGCTCGCTAGCTGCTTTTAGCAGCAGTGCACACGCTAGGCCGCCGCCCTCTGGTAGTGTATCTTAGCTTAGCAGAAGTGAGAACGAAAGGTTATCAGAACAGTGCTGACATTTTTTCATGCAGTTTCTGAGCAGCTCCAGACCTACTCCTACCTTGCGATCACTTCAGTCTATTTAGTTCCTGTTTTGACGTCACAAACACGCCCTGCGTTCGGCCAGCCACTCCCCCATTTCCCCAGGCACGCCTGCGTTTTTACCTGACACGCCTGCGTTTTTTAGCACACTCCCGGAAAACGGTCAGTTACCACCCAGAAACACCCACTTCCTGTCAGTCACTCACCGATCAACAGAGCGACTGAAAAGAGTCGCTCACCCTTGTGTAAAACTGCATAGTTTTGTGTGAAAGTACTTGGCGCGTGCGCACTGCGGCCTGCGCGCATGCGCAGAAATGTTGATTTTTAGCCTGATCGCTGTGCTACGAACAACGGCAGCTAGCGATCAACTCGGAATGACCCCCTATGTGCAGCTGTCAGTGTACTTTGAATATTAGACTGGACAACAGCAAGTTTTGCATTTTTCCTTACATGTTATTCTTAAGGGGGAATTCAATTAGCCCTGCTAATTTTTCTGAAGAAAAAATAGGGTTTTATCGTAATTTTTTAACCGATATTTCGCTATTCAGTTAAACCCCATTTTTTTTCTCCCAAACAATGATCTATTTTTAAAAGAAATCACAAAGAATCCGTGATGAATTCAGGGACCTATGTGTTTTTGTGGCCGCAATCGTGAAAATGAGGCTGTTTAGCAGGGATTTTTTTCTGCCTGCCTCAAACAGGTGAAAAAAACCCCCAGATAAGTGCCAGCGTCGGGCTGACTGCAGAGTTTATGGGATACCCCCGCCCGGGGGATCAATTAGCCCGCGGTAAGCAATTGAATTCCCCCTTAGTATATGAAAATGAGGGTACATTGGGGTTCACTTTATTTCATATCTCACATTTGCAAAATTGTAGCTCCCAACATTTATAAAGAAAAACGGGGACATAATAAGTCCCACTCCTTATCCTCCCCATTTTAGCCAGTCACACCCACTTTCCACCCAATCATGACCACTTTGAAACTCCCTTCAGTTCAGTGCAAGCTCCACCCCTTGTGGCATCTGCGAATGAGAGCAGTTGCAGGGAATGCAATCTCCGCCTCCTCCAAGTGCACATAAAACTCAGGTGGCTTTGCGGGACTATAGAGACACTCAGTAAAGTGAGATTATACTGTAGCACAATGGGCAATCTCTGGATGTGGCTGCGGAATGAGCCATTTTCCTACAATCACCAAGCCCACAATTACATATTGGGTTCCACTCCAACACCACCATCTTGTCGCATTAGGCGTGCCATTAGGAAAGCCATTAAGTAAATGTTTCGAAATCAGGGGAAAAATAATTCTGCAACATTTTAAAGACCAGAAATACTATAAGAAAAGAAAACTCAGATCAGTGTTATAGTTGTATCATAGTTGTATCTGGGAATTTTTTTTTTTTTATAATATGGTAATAATTAAGGACAGTGTTTCCCAAACTCTGTTCTCCAAGCCCCATAGCAATCCTGTTATTAAGGAATCCCTGCTAGAGCACAGGTGACTTAGGGGAACATTTACTAGGCAGTGGTAAGAGCGGAGAAGTGAGCCAGTGGAGAAATGTCCCCATCAACCAATCAGCAGCTCTGTATCATTTTATAGTATGCAAATTATAGATGTTACTTCAGTGCTGATTGGTTGCCATAGGCAACTTCTCCACTGGCTCACTTCTCCACTCTTATCACTGTTTAGTAAATGTACCCCTTAATTGGTACCTTAGTCAATTCGATTTTATCATGTGTGCTGGACTGTACGAGGGGTTTGAAGATCGAGTTTGGGAATTTAATATACAGTGATAAGACAAAATAAATCTATAGGCTGCTACGTACCATATGAATGGCTGCGTATGCCTTTCATACACATCGCTATCTCTTCATGGCCGTCAATTGTCAGCTCTGCTGCATAACTTCCCCATTGCTCATAACGGCAATGTTCCTCATTAGATCTGCAATGAGGAGAAATGTATATAATATGGGAAACCATTATACTTAGATATGAGATTGAGATCACACAAGCTCGGTGGTTTTAGAACCTAGAGGACAAAGTAGAGATGAGCGCCTGAAATTTTTCGGGTTTTGTGTTTTGGTTTTGGGTTCGGTTCCGCGGCCGTGTTTTGGGTTCGACCGCGTTTTGGCAAAACCTCACCGAATTTTTTTTGTCGGATTCGGGTGTGTTTTGGATTCGGGTGTTTTTTTCAAAAAACCCTAAAAAACAGCTTAAATCATAGAATTTGGGGGTCATTTTGATCCCATATTATTATTAACCTCAAAAACCATAATTTCCACTCATTTTCAGTCTATTCTGAATACCTCACACCTCACAATATTATTTTTAGTCCTAAAATTTGCACCGAGGTCGCTGGATGACTAAGCTAAGCGACCCTAGTGGCCGACACAAACACCTGGCCCATCTAGGAGTGGCACTGCAGTGTCACGCAGGATGGCCCTTCCAAAAAACACTCCCCAAACAGCACATGACGCAATGAAAAAAAGAGGTGCAATGAGGTAGCTGTGTGACTAAGCTCAGCGACCCAAGTGCCCGACACAAACACCTGGCCCATCTAGGAGTGGCACTGCAGTGTCACGCGGGATGTCCCTTCCAAAAAACCCTCCCCAAACAGCACATGACGCAAAGAAAAAAAGAGGCGCAATGAGGTAGCTGTGTGAGTAAGATTAGCGACCCTAGTGGCCGACACAAACACCGGGCCCATCTAGGAGTGGCACTGCAGTGTCACGCAGGATGTCCCTTCCAAAAAACCCTCCCCAAACAGCACATGACGCAAAGAAAAATAAAAGAAAAAAGAGGTGCAAGATGGAATTGTCCTTGGGCCCTCCCACCCACCCTTATGTTGTATAAACAGGACATGCACACTTTAACCAACCCATCATTTCAGTGACAGGGTCTGCCACACGACTGTGACTGATATGACGGGTTGGTTTGGACCCCCACCAAAAAAGAAGCAATTAATCTCTCCTTGCACAAACTGGCTCTACAGAGGCAAGATGTCCACCTCATCATCATCCTCCGATATATCACCGTGTACATCCCCCTCCTCACAGATTATCAATTCGTCCCCACTGGAATCCACCATCTCAGCTCCCTGTGTACTTTGTGGAGGCAATTGCTGCTGGTCAATGTCTCCGCGGAGGAATTGATTATAATTCATTTTAATGAACATCATCTTCTCCACATTTTCTGGATGTAACCTCGTACGCCGATTGCTGACAAGGTGAGCGGCGGCACTAAACACTCTTTCGGAGTACACACTTGTGGGAGGGCAACTTAGGTAGAATAAAGCCAGTTTGTGCAAGGGCCTCCAAATTGCCTCTTTTTCCTGCCAGTATAAGTACGGACTGTGTGACGTGCCTACTTGGATGCGGTCACTCATATAATCCTCCACCATTCTTTCAATGTTGAGAGAATCATATGCAGTGACAGTAGACGACATGTCCGTAATCGTTGTCAGGTCCTTCAGTCCGGACCAGATGTTAGCATCAGCAGTCGCTCCAGACTGCCCTGCATCACCGCCAGCGGGTGGGCTCGGAATTCTGAGCCTTTTCCTCGCACCCCCAGTTGCGGGAGAATGTGAAGGAGGAGATGTTGACAGGTCGCGTTCCGCTTGACTTGACAATTTTGTCACCAGCAGGTCTTTGCACCCCAGCAGACTTGTGTCTGCCGGAAAGAGAGATCCAAGGTAGGTTTTAAATCTAGGATCGAGCACGGTGGCCAAAATGTAGTGCTCTGATTTCAACAGATTGACCACCCGTGAATCCTTGTTAAGCGAATTAAGGGCTGCATCCACAAGTCCCACATGCCTAGCGGAATCGCTCCCTTTTAGCTCCTTCTTCAATGCCTCCAGCTTCTTCTGCAAAAGCCTGATGAGGGGAATGACCTGACTCAGGCTGGCAGTGTCTGAACTGACTTCACGTGTGGCAAGTTCAAAGGGCATCAGAACCTTGCACAACGTTGAAATCATTCTCCACTGCACTTGAGACAGGTGCATTCCACCTCCTATATCGTGCTCAATTGTATAGGCTTGAATGGCCTTTTGCTGCTCCTCCAACCTCTGAAGCATATAGAGGGTTGAATTCCACCTCGTTACCACTTCTTGCTTCAGATGATGGCAGGGCAGGTTCAGTAGTTTTTGGTGGTGCTCCAGTCTTCTGTACGTGGTGCCTGTACGCCGAAAGTGTCCCGCAATTCTTCTGGCCACCGACAGCATCTCTTGCACGCCCCTGTCGTTTTTTTAAAAATTCTGCACCACCAAATTCAAGGTATGTGCAAAACATGGGACGTGCTGGAATTTGCCCATATTTAATGCACACACAATATTGCTGGCGTTGTCCGATGCCACAAATCCACAGGAGAGTCCAATTGGGGTAAGCCATTCTGCGATGATCTTCCTCAGTTGCCGTAAGAGGTTTTCAGCTGTGTGCGTATTCTGGAAAGCGGTGATACAAAGCGTAGCCTGCCTAGGAAAGAGTTGGCGTTTGCGAGATGCTGCTACTGGTGCCGCCGCTGCTGTTCTTGCGACGGGAGTCCATACATCTACCCAGTGGGCTGTCACAGTCATATAGTCCTGACCCTGCCCTGCTCCACTTGTCCACATGTCCGTGGTTAAGTGGACATTGGGTACAACTGCATTTTTTAGGACACTGGTGAGTCTTTTTCTGACGTCCGTGTACATTCTCGGTATCGCCTGCCTACAGAAGTGGAACCTAGATGGTATTTGGTAACGGGGGCACACTGCCTCAATAAATTGTCTAGTTCCCTGTGAACTAACGGCGGATACCGGACGCACGTCTAACACCAACATAGTTGTCAAGGACTCAGTTATCCGCTTTGCAACAGGATGACTGCTGTGATATTTCATCTTCCTCGCAAAGGACTGTTGGACAGTCAATTGCTTACTGGAAGTAGTACAAGTGGGCTTACGACTTCCCCTCTGGGATGACCATCGACTCCCAGCAGCAACAACAGCAGCGCCAGCAGCAGTAGGCGTTACACGCAAGGATGCATCGGAGGAATCCCAGGCAGGAGAGGACTCGTCAGAATTGCCAGTGACATGGCCTGCAGGACTATTGGCATTCCTGGGGAAGGAGGAAATTGACACTGAGGGAGTTGGTGGGGTGGTTTGCGTGAGCTTGGTTACAAGAGGAAGGGATTTACTGGTCAGTGGACTGCTTCCGCTGTCGGCCCAAGTTTTTGAACTTGTCACTGACTTATTATGAATGCGCTGCAGGTGACGTATAAGGGAGGATGTTCCGAGGTGGTTAACGTCCTTACCCCTACTTATTACAGCTTGACAAAGGGAACACACGGCTTGACACCTGTTGTCCGCATTTCTGGTGAAATACTTCCACACCGAAGAGCTGATTTTTTTGGTATTTTCACCAGGCATGTCAACGGCCCTATTCCTCCCACGGACAACAGGTGTCTCCCCGGGTGCCTGACTTAAACAAACCACCTCACCATCAGAATCCTCCTGGTCAATTTCCTCCCCAGCGCCAGCAACACCCATATCCTCCTCATCCTGGTGTACTTCAACACTGACATCTTCAATCTGACTATCAGGAACTGGACTGCGGGTGCTCCTTCCAGCACTTGCAGGGGGCGTGCAAATGGTGGAAGGCGCATGCTCTTCACGTCCAGTGTTGGGAAGGTCAGGCATCGCAACCGACACAATTGGACTCTCCTTGTGGATTTGGGATTTCGAAGAACGCACAGTTCTTTGCGGTGCTACTGCTTTTGCCAGCTTGAGTCTTTTCATTTTTCTAGCGAGAGGCTGAGTGCCTCCATCCTCATGTGAAGCTGAACCACTAGCCATGAACATAGGCCAGGGCCTCAGCCGTTCCTTGCCACTCCGTGTGGTAAATGGCATATTGGCAAGTTTACGCTTCTCCTCCGACAATTTTATTTTAGGTTTTGGAGTCCTTTTTTTACTGATATTTGGTGTTTTGGATTTTACATGCTCTGTACTATGACATTGGGCATCGGCCTTGGCAGACGACGTTGCTGGCATTTCATCGTCTCGGCCATGACTAGTGGCAGCAGCTTCAGCACGAGGTGGAAGTGGATCTTGATCTTTCCCTAATTTTGGAACCTCAACATTTTTGTTCTCCATATTTTAATAGGCACAACTAAAAGGCACCTCAGGTAAACAATGGAGATGGATGGATACTAGTATACAATTATGGATGGACTGCCGAGTGCCGACACAGAGGTAGCTACAGCCGTGGACTACCGTACTGTACTGTGTCTGCTGCTAATATAGACTGGTTGATAAAGAGATGTAGTAGTAGTATGTATGTATAAAGAAGAAAGAAAAAAAAACCACGGGTAGGTGGTATACAATTATGGACGGACTGCCCAGTGCCGACACAGAGGTAGCTACAGCCGTGGACTACCGTACTGTACTGTGTCTGCTGCTAATATAGACTGGTTGATAAAGAGATGTAGTAGTAGTATGTATGTATAAAGAAGAAAGAAAAAAAAACCACGGGTAGGTGGTATACAATTATGGACGGACTGCCGAGTGCCGACACAGAGGTAGCTACAGCCGTGGACTACCGTACTGTACTGTGTCTGCTGCTAATATAGACTGGTTGATAAAGAGATGTAGTAGTAGTATGTATGTATAAAGAAGAAAGAAAAAAAAACCACGGGTAGGTGGTATACAATTATGGACGGACTGCCCAGTGCCGACACAGAGGTAGCTACAGCCGTGGACTACCGTACTGTAGTGTGTCTGCTGCTAATATAGACTGGTTGATAAAGAGATGTAGTAGTAGTAGTATGTATGTATAAAGAAGAAAGAAAAAAAAACCACGGGTAGGTGGTATACAATTATGGACGGACTGCCGAGTGCCGACACAGAGGTAGCTACAGCCGTGGACTACCGTACTGTACTGTGTCTGCTGCTAATATAGACTGGTTGATAAAGAGATGTAGTAGTAGTATGTATGTATAAAGAAGAAAGAAAAAAAAACCACGGGTAGGTGGTATACAATTATGGACGGACTGCCGAGTGCCGACACAGAGGTAGCTACAGCCGTGAACTACCATACTGTGTCTGCTGCGACTGGATGATAAATAATGATATAAAATATATATATATATCACTACTGCAGCCGGACAGGTATATATTATATAATGACGGACCTGCTGGACACTGTCTGTCAGCAGAATGAGTTTTTTATAGAATAAAAAAAAAAACACCACACAAGTGAAGTCACACGACGAGTGTTTAACTTTTTCAGGCAATCACAATATAGTATACTATACTACTAACTATACTGGTGGTCAGTGTGGTCAGGTGGTCACTGGTCAGTCACACTGGCAGTGGCACTCCTGCAGCAAAAGTGTGCACTGTTTAATTTTAATAATAATATGTACTCCTGGCTCCTGCTATAACCTATAACTGGCACTGCAGTGCTCCCCAGTCTCCCCCACAATTATAAGATGTGTGAGCTGAGCACAGTCAGATACGAGTGTTTAACTTTTTCAGGCAATCACAATATAGTATACTATACTACTAACTATACTGGTGGTCAGTGTGGTCAGGTCACTGGTCAGTCACACTGGCAGTGGCACTCCTGCAGCAAAAGTGTGCACTGTTTAATTTTAATAATAATATGTACTCCTGGCTCCTGCTATAACCTATAACTGGCACTGCAGTGCTCCCCAGTCTCCCCCACAATTATAAGATGTGTGAGCTGAGCACAGTCAGATATATACATAGATGATGCAGCACACTGGGCTGAGCAGTGCACACAGATATGGTATGTGACTGAGTCACTGTGTATCGTTTTTTTCAGGCAGAGAACGGATATATTAAATAAAACTGCACTGTCTGGTGGTCACTGTGGTCAGTCACTAGTAAACTCTGCACTCTCTACAGTTCTACAGTACTCCTAAGCTCCAGTAAATCAGGTCAATCTCTCTCTCTCTCTCTTCTAATCTAAATGGAGAGGACGCCAGCCACGTCCTCTCCCTATCAATCTCAATGCACGTGTGAAAATGGCGGCGACGCGCGGCTCCTTATATAGAATCCGAGTCTCGCGAGAATCCGACAGCGTCATGATGACGTTCGGGCGCGCTCGGGTTAACCGAGCAAGGCGGGAAGATCCGAGTCGCTCGGACCCGTGAAAAAAAACATGAAGTTCGTGCGGGTTCGGATTCAGAGAAACCGAACCCGCTCATCTCTAGGACAAAGGGGTAGATGTATTAACCTGGAGAAGGCATAAGGAACTAGTGATAAGTGCAACCAGCCAATCAGCTCCAATATGTAAATTAACAGTTAGGAGCTGATTGGCTGGTTCCTTTATCACCTTACACTTATCACTGGTTTATGCTTATGCCTTCTCCAGGTTAATACATCTGCCCCAAAATTCTGTCTCTGATATTCCTTGCGTTGGATGTTCTCTTGCAGCCTCCTATGCGATGCAGAATGTTCCCATTTTTAATCTGAATACAATTCTATAGACTGTCCTTGAACGTAAAACTGGTTTTCATGGTAACAGCTTATCTACCTAAATGTTAGGGTTAGCGTTAGTGTTAGTTGTTGATATTTTGTGCATGTCGGCTTTTTGTCAGCGTCAACATGTTCCAAGTCAGCATTGTGAACATGTCAGCATGTAAGCTGTCGACACTGAGTACCTGTCGACATAACGTAATCTACATTTATGTCTGCCACATTCTGAAAGTCAACAATCCGGATGAAAGATCGAAAGTGTATATAGGTCGATGTCAATAGGTCAGACAGTGCTTAAGGTCGACATGAAAATGGTCAACAGAAAAAAAATGGTCAACACTTTTTTTTTTCATGCTTTTTCAACATTTTTAGGGTTAGGTCAGTGATTTTCAACCTTTTTTTACTCGTGGCACACCGAACAATATTTTAAAATCGCCAAGGCACACCATCAGTTCCCCACAGAAAAACACACATTGGCCCTCATAGTAAAATATATCCACACATACATTGGCCTACACAGGAAAAACAATCACATTGCTCCCTACATAAATCCTATTGCTCCCCACATGAATTATTCACATTGTTCCCCCCATAAATCCATATTCTCCCCTCATACTGTAAATCCTATTGTTCCCCACAGGAGAAAAAAAATAACAAATATTAGCCCCTACCGGTCAGCTGCCGTCCTCCCTGTCCCTCAGTGGCGGGGGTTGTTCATAGTGGAGTGCTGCGAATACTGAGCAGCGGGCGGTCGGGCAGGTGTGGATGTGGGTGGGCAAAGAAAGCTGTGTATGCAGGCAGGAACTTGAAGATGTATGTGCAGGCAGGTGGGCTGGCTGGGTGGTGAGACACGGTGGCTGTGACCTATGATATCACACCGCCGCGTCTTCAAGGCATACGTCACGGCCGGAGCACGACTGATCCTCTAAGAAGAGCCTGGGCCAACAGTTCACTGTGAAGGTGCAGGAAGCTGCTCTGGCTCCGCGGCACACCTTGTAACTGGTCGCGGCACACTAGTGTGCCATGGCACACTGGTTGAAAATGCCTGGGTTAGGTACTAGGTCAGAGGTTCCCAAACTGTGTGCCGTGGCTCCCTGGGGTGCCTCGGGACACTTGCAGGGGTTCCCTGGGTTGGTGGTCCAGGACCAATTCAAATTATTCATGGTCAATATAATAGGCAAAACCAGTGCTGGTGGCTGCCAGTCATACAATATGTGGCCAAACAGAAGCAAATCTTGTCCCTCACCACACAACTGACCCTAAGAATGACGGGATCAGTACTAAATTCCGGTGGACGGGTTCCCGGTGGTCGAAATACCGACACCGGAATCCCGACCACACAATCCCAACAGAGGTGGTGAGCGGAACGCGGCCCCTTGCGGGCTCGCTTCGCTCGCCACGCTGTGGGCACGGTGCCTCGCTACGCTCGGCACACTGTTATATTCTCCCTCTATGGGTGTCGTGGACACCCACGGAGGGAGAATACGTCGGGATTGTGCTGGTCGGGATTCCGGCGTCGGATTTCGACCGCCGGGATCCCGTCCAGCGGGATCTTGACCGCCTCCCAGAATGACATATAAACGCGATCTACTTAATGTAATATTTCTTTCGAAATTTCTCAATAAGACATTTTTGGCCTAGAAGTGCCGTGAAAAAAATTCTGATATTCTAGGGCGCCGTGATTCAAAAAAGTTTGGAAACCACTGTACTAGGTCAAAGGTTAGGCTGCCAGAGGGAATCGTTAGGGTTAGACACCAAGGGGGACAGTTAGGGTTAGGCTACAGGAGGGGACAGTTAGGGTTAGGCACTAGGGGGATGGTTAGGGTTAGGCACTAATAATAATATAATAATAATGATAATTTTATTTATATAACGCTCTTTCTCCAATAGAACTCAAGGCGCTTAACAGATAGTATGAACATAATGCAGTACAGAAACAATGAACACAAAAAAGCTTTTCATAAAATACAGAGAGCATGGAGATACTAAAGAGACATTAGCGAAATGCGTGAGTAAACAGGAAAGTCTTGAGTCTGTTTTGGATTCTGTAGTTAGGGCCTCTCGCACTGTGCGGGGAAGTGAGTTCCATAGAGTCGAAGCCGCATGACTAAAATCTTGACCCCCAGAAGAATTACGGGAGATTCTAGGTACTGCTAATAGTCCTTTATCTACAGATCGCAGTAATGAAGTGGGACAGTGAGAGATCAGAAGCTGCTTCAGGTACCTTGGGCCCTGGTCATGTAATGCTTTGCGACTCAGTAAGTCAATCTTGAAGATGATTCACCATCTTACAGGCAGCCAGTGGAGGAAGTAGAGAATGGGTGGTAAGCACTAGGTGGATGGTTAGGGTTAGGCACTAAGGGTTTGGGTTAGATTTTGGTTAAAATAACAAAAAAACGTGTTGAACATTTTGTGTCGACCATATTCATGTCGACCTCTTGAAACTGGCAACCGTTTGTACAGTACCTGTCGACCTTAAACAGTGTCGACCATTTATCCCTGTTGACCTAATGAATATTGAACATATGGGGTAGACCTATGTACTGTACATTGTCGATCTATTTATTTATCCACACCCACCATACTGGGGCCTCTGTCTAGTATCCAGTATGTAGTTCTTCATGAGCAGCAATAGCAACAGTGACACCTAGGGGAACTTAGGTTTAGTGCACAGTTATACGATAAATACCTGACATTGCGTAAGGGATGTTATTAAGTAACAAATGAAACAAACATCTATCTATCTATATAATAGTCTCTGGGAATGTCCACACTCACATCTGTCTATTCAATAATCACTGGGTGCTCCTCAAGATAGCCTCAAAGACTTCATATATAGCAGGTGTGTTGTGGGATCAGATAATTCCCACAAGAGGGCACTCACCAATCCAAGTAGAGATAAAAAGACTTTTATTAATACATCCAAGTCACCAAAATAATGTTGACGTTTCAGCCCCTAAGGCCTTTTTAAAGACAATCACAAGGGATATCCAGTCATCAAGGGGTATGATGAAGTCAGACCAGACGAAACGCGTTGGTTGAAACCTGATACTACTACTAAATCCTCAGATAAGCTATCTCCTATATATTTGCCTTAATCTGTGACTCTGTGCTCGTAACGCTGGGCGGAGTCACAGAGCTGGGCGGAGTCAACTGCATCTGCTGCAGGGAGCTACTCCATACCCAGCGCCAGCAGCAGTCAGGTGCAACACCCTACCTTACAGTATGGGAGGTGAGGATGGCCACTAGCTGCCGGCTGCTGTGCCTGTCCTCCCCTTCCCCCCCCCCAATCACCTGTGACAGCGGGCTGTGTGCTGTGCAGTGTGGATCCCGAAAAGGGGGCGGAGCTACGGCGTCATGAAGGGGAGGAGCTACACGGAATAGATGGGCGGAACTACACGGGACCAGACAGCTGAACAGTGGTCGAATCAGCATTGCAGTGACGGCCAGCCAGACTTGGTAAGTGGAGGGTGAGAGAGAAATGTGTGTGCGTGTGTGTATATAGTGGGTGTGTGTGTGTGTGTGTGTATATATGGTGGGGTGTGTGTGTTTGTATATATGTGTGAATTGTGTGTGTGTGAGGTATTTCTGTGTGTGCGCACTTTATGGACGCCACTGCTGGGGGGGCCATTACATGCAAGGACGCTACTAATATAGGGGGGGCATTACGTATAAGGACGCTACTACTATAGGGGGGGCATTACGTATAAGGACGCTACTACTATAGGGGGGCATTAGTATAAGGACGCTACTACTATGGGGGGGCATTACGTATAAGGACGCTACTACTATAGGGGGGGCATTACGTATAAGGACGCTACTACTATGGGGGGGCATTACGTATAAGGACGCTACTACTATAGGGGGACATTACGTATAAGGAGGCTACTAATACTGGGGGGCATTACATATAAGGACGCTACTACTGGGGGGGGCATTATGTATAAGGACTCTATTACTTCTGGGGGGCATTATGTATAAGGACGGTGCTACTACTACTGGGAGGGCATTACATGTAAGGATGCTACTACTACTGGGGGGGCATTATGTATAAGGACGGTACTACTACTGGGGGCACATTATGTATAAGGATGCTACTACTACAGGGGTGGCATTACGTATAAGGACGCTACTATTACTGTTGGGGGGCATTACATATAACTGCTACTACTACTGGGGGGCATTACGTATAAGGACGCTACTACTACGGGTGGGGCATTACGTATAAGGATGCTACTATTACTGTTGTGGGGCATTACATATAACTGCTACTACTACTGGGGGGGCATTATGTATAAGGACACTACTACTATTGGGGGGGCATTATGTATTAGGACGCTACTACTACTGGGGGGGCATTATGTATAAGGATGCTACTACTACTGGGGGGGCATTATGTATAAGGATGCTACTATTACTGGGGGGGCATTATGTATAAGGATGCTACTACTACTGGGGGGGCATTATGTATAAGGATGCTACTACTACTGGGGGGGCATTATGTATAAGGACGCTACTATTACTGTTGGGGAGCATTACATATAACTGCTACTACTACTGGGGGGGCATTATGTATAAGGACACTACTACTATTGGGGGGGCATTACGTATATGGACGCTACTACTACGGGTGGGGCATTACGTATAAGGACGCTACTACTACGGGTGGGGCATTACGTATAAGATGAATAAGATTGTGCTACATTGTGGCGTAATTTTAAATGGGGGTATTATTGTGTGGCCATGCCCCTGTTAGGGTCTCCTGCCCTGTGCTGCCACGTCGTCATGGCAACCGGGAGACAAGTGCTAGTGGAGTAACCTGAGCGCAGCTGATACTCCGGTTCGGGTCTTTTGCTGTGCAGTGGTTATAGGCTCTGTGCACGGCAGGGGATCCGGTGCTGGTTTTTGTGCTCACAGTCTGTGAGGTCTGAGTGGGGCGTGGACAGCACCTGCTTTATAAGGCCTCTTTTCAGAGTAAGCAGATGCTGCTGAATCTTTGTGGTTAGTCAGTTCATGAAAGTTAGCCAGTACTGTGTAGCTTTGTATTTGTTTGTTGCTTACTGCAAATAGGCCTGGGGATTTGGTATTACACTCTGCCAATCCAGACCTAGCAGTAAGACTGGAGTCAGTCGTTTAGCTTGCTGGGGTTCTGTTACTACTCTGTGAACTTAGCAAGTTTGCGGCTGTATTCTAAGACTTGCCTGTCTAATCCTGTCTCACTGTGCTAGGTGTCAGGGGTCAGTTTAGTGGCAGTAAGCTAAAACCTGTGCACTGCAAGTGAGAAATAGGATTGTGGAGACTCTCCTTGTGTCTATCATTCCATCCCTGACCAAGGAGTTTACTGCCACACCCGTTGGTAACCCTTTAGGGTTTTGCTGTTGCCCTTAGCAACAGCATTTCGGGTTCTCTACGTATTAAAACACAACATCTTGCTTTTTCTATCTGAGCAGTTCTAATACAAGGGAGATACCCAGTTGCTTAGCCTCTGGGCTTCTCTGTTCACTTTGTGTGTATTTTGTTACCCTATCACCTTCTGTGTACGTTATGTCATATTCCCCAGTTTGTCTGTGAGTCCATTTGTTTTGCATAACAGTTCAAACACCAGTACATTCCTGCAGACACTGGAGTGCATAACAGTTCTGACACCAGTACTTTCCTGCAGGCACTGGTGTGCATAACATATTCAGCAGCCCAATACTCCTGTTGAAATTTTGTGGGAATATGGAGCATACCCCTCAAAATACGTTGCAACAGGTGGTCGATCAGGTGCAGGTCCTGACTCGACAATTTAATGATTTGTCCATTAAAATGCACACCTCCCAGGCTGCTGGCGGAGCTCCCGCAGCAGCAGCACCTGCAGGGGTTAAGGAGCCGAAGGTAAATCTCCCGGATCGTTTTTCTGGAGATCGCTCGCAGTTCTTTTGTTTCAAGGAGAGCTGCAAGCTATACTTCCGGCTTAGGCCTCAGTCTTCTGGGTTGGAGATTCAGCGGGTGGGCATAGTGATTTCCTTGCTACAAGGAGACCCACAGGTCTGGGCATATGGGTTGCAGCCTGACTGTCCGTCGCTTAAAAGTGTTGATGCTTTTTTTACGGCACTGGGCATGTTGTATGATGACCCTGACAAGACGGCCTCAGCCGAGGCTCAGATTTCGATCCTTAAGCAAGGGCGAAGGCCAGTTGAGGTTTACTGTACGGAGTTTCGGAGGTTGGCCCATGATACCCAGTGGAATGACCCAGCCCTGAGACACCAGTACCGAAGAGGTCTTTCTAACCAGATAAAGGACCAACTGGTACAATATCCCTTGCCTGATAGCTTGGATCAGCTCATGCAGTTATCCATCCGGGTGGATAGACGGCTGAGAGAGCGTAGGCTTGAAAGGGAGACTGAGATTTCCTTCCTTCCCAAGGGAACCTCAGACTCTGAGGAATTTTCTGAGGAGCCTATGCAGATTGGGGCTACCCGCCTCTCCTCGCGTGAGAAGACGCGGAGGAGACAGCAGGGGTTGTGTTTGTACTGTGGGAATAAAGGTCATGGGGTAGTATCATGCCCAGAAAAGCCGGAAAACTTCAGGGCCTGAGGGTGATGGGAAATATCCTGTCAGGCCAGAAGTCAGAATTTCCCAAGAAGACTTTTATCATTCCGGTGACCTTGAAGATCCTCGGTCAAACTGTCAAGACTGAGGCCTTTGTGGACAGTGGGACCGACGGGGTTTTTATGGACCGCCAATTCGCCCTGAAACACTCTGTTCCCTTAGTACCCTTGGCATCGGAAATTGAGATTTGTGGGTTAAACGGGGAACCATTATCCCAAGGTAAAATTACCTCTTGCACTAGCCAGATTTCTTTGTTTATTGGAGCCACACACTCTGAAAAATTGTCCTTTTATGTGACTGTCTGTACTTTTGCCCCATTGGTGTTGGGGTTACCCTGGTTAAGAGCCCACAATCCTCAATTTGACTGGGTCTCTGGGGAGATTCTTAGTTGGGGTACTGATTGTTTCAGGAGTTGCTTGAGCCTTCCAGTCAGGCTCTCGCAGCTAAGTTTGCCAGGATTGCCAGGGTGTTATGCAGATTTTGCGGACGTGTTCTCCAAAAAAGTTGCAGAGGTACTACCTCCCCATCGCCCCTATGACTGTGCCATTGATTTGTTGCCAAATGCTAAGCTTCCCAAGAGCAGGTTGTACTCCCTGTCACGTCCTGAGACTCAGGCTATGGCAGAGTACATTCAGGAGAACTTGGCTAAGGGATATATCAGACCTTCACAGTCTCCAGTTGGGTCGGGGTTCTTCTTCGTGGGTAAAAAGGACGGTTCGTTGCGACCCTGCATCGACTTCAGGGAATTGAACCGTATCACGATTAAAAACTCATACCCACTGCCTCTCATTTCGGTCTTGTTTGACCAGCTTCGTACTGCCACCATTTTTTCTAAGATTGACCTACGCGGTGCGTACAATCTAATCCGAATAAGAGAGGGGGATGAATGGAAGACTGCCTTTAATACCCACTCAGGGCATTATGAATATTTGGTGATGCCTTTTGGGCTCTGTAATGCCCCGGCAGTCTTCCAGGATTTCATGAATGATGTGCTCAGGGAATATTTGGATAGATTCTTAGTTGTATACTTAGATGACATCCTAATCTTCTCCCATTCCCTGGAGGAACATCGGAAGCATGTACGCTTAGTCCTCCAGAAACTCAGAGACCACCGGCTTGGGGCGAAGCTGGAGAAGTGCGAATTTGAAGTTCAGCAAATCGCATTTCTAGGATATATTATCTCCCCAGAAGGTTTCCAAATGGAGGGTTCCAAGGTACAGGCAGTCCTGGATTGGGTGCAGCCCACTAGTTTGAAGGCGCTTCAGCGTTTCCTGGGCTTTGCGAATTTTTATAGACGATTTATCGCTGGATTTTCGTCTATAGTGGCGCCCTTGGTGGCACTCACTAAGAAAGGGGCGGATGTTGCTCACTGGTCTTGTGAGGCTAAAGCGGCTTTAGCCCGTCTCAAAAGGGCATTTGTTTCGGCCAAGGTGCTGCGACACCCAGATCCAGAGCGTCCTTTTGTGGTGGAGGTGGATGCCTCTGAGATGGGTATTGGGGCAGTGCTTTCTCAGATGGGAGTGTCTGATAATCGCCTTCATCCCTGTGCTTACTTTTCCCGTAAATTTTCGCCTGCCGAGATGAATTATGACGTGGGTAACCGGGAATTGTTGGCTATTAAGGATGCACTCGAGGAGTGGAGACACTGGCTTGAGGGGGCTAAGTTTGTGGTCTCAATTCTCACTGACCATAAGAATCTGGCATATTTAGAGTCAGCGAAGCGTCTCAATGCCAGGCAGGCACGATGGGCTTTGTTTTTTGCTCGCTTTAATTTTTTGATAACATATCGCCCTGGGTCAAAAAACATCAAGGCTGATGCGCTCTCGCGGAGTTTTGCTCCAATCCAGGAGACCACCGAGGAGCCGTTGCCCATTGTTTCCCCATCATGTATTAAAGTGGGCATTACCCAGGACCTCTTATCATTAGTCCTTAGAGCACAGGAGCAGGCTCCTCCAGACCTTCCGGTAGGTCTTTTGTTTGTACCTCCTAGGTTAAGACAGCGAGTGTTCCTGGAATTCCATGCCAAGAAGTCGGCAGGTCACCCGGGTATTGCCAGAACTCGGGAGTTGCTATCTAGGGCGGTGTGGTGGCCCTCGGTGGCTAAGGATGTGGATCAGTGGGTTCGGGCATGTGACATCTGTGCCCGAAATAAGACTCCTAGAGGGGTTCCTGTTGGCCCATTACATCCACTCTCTATCCCATCTAAGCCATGGACCCACATTTCAATGGATTTTGTGGTGGACTTGCCCAAATCCTCGGGGATGACAGCCATCTGGGTTGTCGTTGACAGGTTTTCGAAGATGGCACACTTCGTTCCACTGGTTGGGCTGCCATCAGCCAGACGCCTGTCTGAATTATTTATGCTGCATGTTGTGCGTCTCCACGGGTTGCCACTTGATGTGGTCTCTGACCGCGGATCCCAGTTTGTGGCCAAATTCTGGAGGGCATTTTGTTCCGATCTCCAGATTTCTGTCAGCTTGTCGTCAGGCTACCATCCGCAGTCTAATGGGCAGACTGAAAGGGTGAACCAGTCCTTGGAGCAGTTCCTCAGGTGTTATGTCTCCAAGTGTCAGACTGACTGGGTTGCTCATCTGTCCATGGCGGAGTTTGCCTATAACAACGCGGCTCACTCTGCTACAGGGATCTCTCCCTTCCTTTGTGTGTATGGGCATCATCCTAAGGCCAATTCTTTTGACCCCCTGGACTCCACGCCTGGTGGTTCCTCTGTGGTTTCGGTCCTTAGAGGTATTTGGCGGAAAGTGAAGAAAGCCCTTGTGTCTGTGTCATTAGTGACCAAAAGGGTTTTTGATAAGCGGAAAAGACCCTGCAGCTTCAAATTAGGAGACTTCGTCTGGTTGTCTACTAAGAATTTGAAGTTGAGACAGCCATCTCATAAGTTAGGGCCCCGGTTCATCGGCCCTCATAAGATCACAAGAGTTATCAATCCGGTGGCATTTCAGTTAGATCTGCCCCGTTCTTTGGGTATCAATAAAACATTTCATTGTTCCCTTTTAAAACGGGCAATTAGTAATCCTTCTTCCAGTGGAAGACCTTCCCCTCTTCTGATACGTGGCCAGAGGGAGTTTGTTGTTGAAAGGATTCTTGACTCCAAGATGGTTCGGGGTCGGCTGTCATTTTTGGTGCACTGGAAGGGGTATGGCCCGGAGGAGCGGTCGTGGGTGCGCAGTTGTGATCTTCATGCCCCCAGACTGATACGCTCTTTCTTCTCGCAGTTCCCCGATAAACCCGGTGGTAGGGGTTCTTTGACCCCTCGTCAGAGGGGGGGTACTGTTAGGGTCTCCTGCCCTGTGCTGCCACGTCGTCATGGCAACCGGGAGACAAGTGCTAGTGGAGTAACCTGAGCGCAGCTGATACTCCGGTTCGGGTCTTTTGCTGTGCAGTGGTTATAGGCTCTGTGCACGGCAGGGGATCCGGTGCTGGTTTTTGTGCTCACAGTCTGTGAGGTCTGAGTGGGGCGTGGACAGCACCTGCTTTATAAGGCCTCTTTTCAGAGTAAGCAGATGCTGCTGAATCTTTGTGGTTAGTCAGTTCATGAAAGTTAGCCAGTACTGTGTAGCTTTGTATTTGTTTGTTGCTTACTGCAAATAGGCCTGGGGATTTGGTATTACACTCTGCCAATCCAGACCTAGCAGTAAGACTGGAGTCAGTCGTTTAGCTTGCTGGGGTTCTGTTACTACTCTGTGAACTTAGCAAGTTTGCGGCTGTATTCTAAGACTTGCCTGTCTAATCCTGTCTCACTGTGCTAGGTGTCAGGGGTCAGTTTAGTGGCAGTAAGCTAAAACCTGTGCACTGCAAGTGAGAAATAGGATTGTGGAGACTCTCCTTGTGTCTATCATTCCATCCCTGACCAAGGAGTTTACTGCCACACCCGTTGGTAACCCTTTAGGGTTTTGCTGTTGCCCTTAGCAACAGCATTTCGGGTTCTCTACGTATTAAAACACAACATCTTGCTTTTTCTATCTGAGCAGTTCTAATACAAGGGAGATACCCAGTTGCTTAGCCTCTGGGCTTCTCTGTTCACTTTGTGTGTATTTTGTTACCCTATCACCTTCTGTGTACGTTATGTCATATTCCCCAGTTTGTCTGTGAGTCCATTTGTTTTGCATAACAGTTCAAACACCAGTACATTCCTGCAGACACTGGAGTGCATAACAGTTCTGACACCAGTACTTTCCTGCAGGCACTGGTGTGCATAACAGCCCCTTAGTTGTGAGACCACACCACTTTTCCCGATGCACAACAAAGGAATATGGGAGGGCGCAAAATTCATAGTTTGCAGGGGGGCGCCGAACACCCTAGCACCGGCCCTGGCCACCAGTAGCAAAAGTACACCACGGCCACTGACACTATCTGCAGGGAGGGGAACAGCGCTGATATGGAGGGTACTTGCAGGCAGCGAGTCGCCGCCCGCAGCTCCTCTCCCACCTACACACCATACCTGCCGCCTGACACCCACACCCCAGGGAGAGGGCGCTAGCTCAGGCACCGCTAGATCAGCATCTGCAGCATACAGACAAGGGCTGCCATGCTCAGCGGCAAGCGGTGCGGAGCATGTGCAGCGGGACAGCGCCAGGACGGGACACGCACTAATCAACATTGCTGCTGGGCCGGAGCTCCCTCCGTCTGCAGCCTAAGGACGCGCGCCGCACCTCTCCAGGGAAACACCATGCCTGCCCGCCCACAGGGCTCCGGACGCTTACCTATGCTCCGCGATCACAGCAGCTGACGCTGCCATGCAGGATGGAGGAATGACGCCCGTCAGACGGGGCGGACAGTGTGCGGTGGAACGGGGCCAGGAAGGAATGCTGACCACGACCCATTGCTGCTGGGTCTGAGCTCCCTCCCTCTGCAGTCACCATCTCACAGCAGCAGCCTGGAGGTTAGTGGCCACCACGACCCGCACATCCTTACCTCACACATACCTCACACATACCTCACACATACCTCACATATACCTCACATATACCTCACACATGAGAGCAAAGGTACAAACACTGTGACATCACACCTGTAGCCCACCCCTATATCTGCTAAGTACTCCCCGTCACTATGCCCTGTCACCCTCATCCTGCTCTCTAACTGCCTGTCTGTGTACTGGCCATCACCCCTCTCACACCATCACCAACCCTCACTAACTACCACAGAGACTATGTGCACTGATATCTGCCCCTCCATCACCTGCAGCGCCCCTGGACCCCTCCCCATCC
The DNA here is from genome assembly GCF_028390025.1 of Pseudophryne corroboree. NCBI lineage: Eukaryota > Metazoa > Chordata > Amphibia > Anura > Myobatrachidae > Pseudophryne > Pseudophryne corroboree. The sequence continues at coordinate 323,891,341 of NC_086454.1, forward strand.
CCCGCAAACCTCCGCACCTGCCCCTCCACCACCCGTGGCACCCCCACCCACTGCGCCTTCGGACCCCCTACCCCACCCGCAGTGTCTTCCAAACCCCTCCCCCATCTGCAGCAGCCCCTCCCCCATCCGCCACACCCCGCATCTGGCTCTCCCCCGCCCGCTGCACCTTTGGATCCCCTACCCCACCCACGCAGCAGGCCCTTCCCAATCCGCATCGCCTACATCATTCGCAACAGCACCGCACCCGCCACTCCCCCACCCACGTTACCCCCGCATCCACCCCTCCCCCACCCACCGCGTCCCCTGGACACCTCCCCCATCCACTGCACACCCGCACCCACCCCTTCCCCATCTGCAGCGCCTTCGGAACCCCTCCTCCATCCGCAACAGCCCTGCAGCTGCCATCCCCCACCTGCGACACCCCTGCTCCTACCCCACCCACAGCGCCTTCATACCCCCTCCCCCATCCGCGGTCCCCACTCCCCAAACCCCTTCCTGTTGCAAGGGACTACGCCCCCTTCACCATCGGACGCCCTATCATTGTGCAATATTCAAACACTAACAAAACTAGGAATGCAGGTAATACTCCATATATTGAACCCCAGAAAGGCGTGCAGGGGTTAAGGGGGCGTAGCCCCCTCCGACCTGTGTGAAGAGCGCCCGTAGGGCGCGATGAAGCACCTAGTTTTAATATATCTTCCTATCCTTGATACGTACAGCTAATAGATATTTTTATCATATATATATTTATATATTTTTTTAAATATCCATTTTTTACATCCCCCTTTTTATATGTCTCCTAGATTGTGTCTTTTTTATAAAAAAAACACAGATACATATATCAATTTGCTTTGTTATTATTAATTCTGTGTTTTGCACTTTCTATGCATATTTGTTTGTTTTTTAAGCGTTATTACTGAAATAAACCCTGTACATATCTTTTTATAAATACGTAGGCTATATATATTTACGCCACCAATGGTCGCTTAGAAGTACCTTATCCGCTTTTTCCATTCACTATCTTTAACCTGGCACACGTACTAGTGCGGGATATACTTAAGATACAGCAGACGTCCATTATATACCAGGGAGTGGCATATAGAGACTGCACCTTAGGGGTACAAACTTGCTGACACATTGTGATAAAATAGACTACAGCTTTTTTGGTGCTGTTAGTTCTCCCCTTACATTATATATATATATATATATATATATAAATTAGAGATGAGCGGGTTCGGTTCCTCGGAATCCGAACCCGCCCGAACTTCATGTTTTTTTTCACGGGTCCGAGCGACTCGGATCTTCCCGCCTTGCTCGGTTAACCCGAGCGCGCCCGAACGTCATCATGACGCTGTCGGATTCTCGCGAGGCTCGGATTCTATCGCGAGACTCGGATTCTATATAAGGAGCCGCGCGTCGCCGCCATTTTCACTCGTGCATTGAGATTGATAGGGAGAGGACGTGTCTGGCGTCCTCTCCATTAGAATAGAGATAGATTAGATAGAGAGAGAGAGATTGTGCAGAGTCGCAGACAGAGTTAGTTTACCACAGTCAGTGACCAGTGCAGTTGCTAGTTAACTTTTATTTAATATAATATATCCGTTCACTTCTCTCTGCTATATCCGTTCTCTGCCTGAAAAAAAAAACGATACACAGCACAGTCAGTCACACAGTGTGACTCAGTCTGTGTGCACTCAGCTCAGCCCAGTGTGCTGCACAGTCATCAATGTATAAATTAAAAGCTTATAATTAATTGTGGGGGAGACTGGGGAGCACTGCAGGTTGTTAGCAGGAGCCAGGAGTACAATTATATTAATTAACAGTGCACACTTTTGCTGCAGGAGTGGTGACCAGTGCCTGACCACCAGTATAGTATTGTTGTATACTACTAATATCTCTTTAAATATCAACCAGTCTATATTAGCAGCAGACACAGTACAGTGCGGTAGTTCACGGCTGTGGCTACCTCTGTGTCGGCACACGGCAGGCAGTCCGTCCGACCAGAATTGTATTATTTATTATTATATACCTACCACCTAACCGTGGTTTTTTTTTCATTCTTTATACCGTCATAGTGTCATCCTAATTGTTACGAGTATACTACTATCTCTTTATCAACCAGTGTACAGTGCGGTAGTTCACGGCTGTGGCTACCTCTGTGTCGGCACACGGCAGGCAGTCCGTCCGACCAGAATTGTATTATTTATTATTATATACCTACCACCTAACCGTGGTTTTTTTTTCATTCTTTATACCGTCATAGTGTCATCCTAATTGTTACGAGTATACTACTATCTCTTTATCAACCAGTGTACAGTGCGGTAGTTCACGGCTGTGGCTACCTCTGTGTCGGCACACGGCAGGCAGTCCGTCCGACCAGAATTGTATTATTTATTATTATATACCTACCACCTAACCGTGGTTTTTTTTTTCATTCTTTATACCGTCATAGTGTCATCCTAATTGTTACGAGTATACTACTATCTCTTTATCAACCAGTGTACAGTGCGGTAGTTCACGGCTGTGGCTACCTCTGTGTCGGCACACGGCAGGCAGTCCGTCCGACCAGAATTGTATTATTTATTATTATATACCTACCACCTAACCGTGGTTTTTTTTTTCATTCTTTATACCGTCATAGTGTCATCCTAATTGTTACGAGTATACTACTATCTCTTTATCAACCAGTGTACAGTGCGGTAGTTCACGGCTGTGGCTACCTCTGTGTCGGCACACGGCAGGCAGTCCGTCCGACCAGAATTGTATTATTTATTATTATATACCTACCACCTAACCGTGGTTTTTTTTTCATTCTTTATACCGTCATAGTGTCATCCTAATTGTTACGAGTATACTACTATCTCTTTATCAACCAGTGTACAGTGCGGTAGTTCACGGCTGTGGCTACCTCTGTGTCGGCACACGGCAGGCAGTCCGTCCGACCAGAATTGTATTATTTATTATTATATACCTACCACCTAACCGTGGTTTTTTTTTCATTCTTTATACCGTCATAGTGTCATCCTAATTGTTACGAGTATACTACTATCTCTTTATCAACCAGTGTACAGTGCGGTAGTTCACGGCTGTGGCTACCTCTGTGTCGGCACACGGCAGGCAGTCCGTCCGACCAGAATTGTATTATTTATTATTATATACCTACCACCTAACCGTGGTTTTTTTTTCATTCTTTATACCGTCATAGTGTCATCCTAATTGTTACGAGTATACTACTATCTCTTTATCAACCAGTGTACAGTGCGGTAGTTCACGGCTGTGGCTACCTCTGTGTCGGCACACGGCAGGCAGTCCGTCCGACCAGAATTGTATTATTTATTATTATATACCTACCACCTAACCGTGGTTTTTTTTTTCATTCTTTATACCGTCATAGTGTCATCCTAATTGTTACGAGTATACTACTATCTCTTTATCAACCAGTGTACAGTGCGGTAGTTCACGGCTGTGGCTACCTCTGTGTCGGCACACGGCAGGCAGTCCGTCCGACCAGAATTGTATTATTTATTATTATATACCTACCACCTAACCGTGGTTTTTTTTTCATTCTTTATACCGTCATAGTGTCATCCTAATTGTTACGAGTATACTACTATCTCTTTATCAACCAGTGTACAGTGCGGTAGTTCACGGCTGTGGCTACCTCTGTGTCGGCAGTCGGCAGGCAGTCCGTCCATCCATAATTGTATTATTATTATAATATATACCACCTAACCGTGGTTTTTTTATACCACCTAACCGTGGCAGTCCGTCCATAATTGTATACTAGTATCCAATCCATCCATCTCCATTGTTTACCTGAGGTGCCTTTTAGTTCTGCCTATAAAATATGGAGAACAAAAAAGTTGAGGTTCCAAAATTAGGGAAAGATCAAGATCCACTTCCACCTCGTGCTGAAGCTGCTGCCACTAGTCATGGCCGAGACGATGAAATGCCAGCAACGTCGTCTGCCAAGGCCGATGCCCAATGTCATAGTACAGAGCATGTCAAATCCAAAACACCAAATATCAGAAAAAAAAGGACTCCAAAACCTAAAATAAAATTGTCGGAGGAGAAGCGTAAACTTGCCAATATGCCATTTACCACACGGAGTGGCAAGGAATGGCTGAGGCCCTGGCCTATGTTCATGGCTAGTGGTTCAGCTTCACATGAGGATGGAAGCACTCAGCCTCTCGCTAGAAAACTGAAAAGACTCAAGCTGGCAAAAGCACCGCAAAGAACTGTGCGTTCTTTGAAATCCCAAATCCACAAGGAGAGTCCAATTGTGTCGTTTGCGATGCCTGACCTTCCCAACACTGGACGTGAAGAGCATGCGCCTTCCACTATTTGCATACCCCCTGCAAGTGCTGGAAGGAGCACCCGCAGTCCAGTTCCTGATAGTCAGATTGAAGATGTCAGTGTTGAAGTACACCAGGATGAGGAGGATATGGGTGTTGCTGGCGCTGGGGAGGAAATTGACCAGGAGGATTCTGATGGTGAGGTGGTTTGTTTAAGTCAGGCACCCGGGGAGACACCTGTTGTCCGTGGGAGGAATATGGCCGTTGACATGCCAGGTGAAAATACCAAAAAAATCAGCTCTTCGGTGTGGAGGTATTTCACCACAAATGCGGACAACAGGTGTCAAGCCGTGTGTTCCCTTTGTCAAGCTGTAATAAGTAGGGGTAAGGACGTTAACCACCTCGGAACATCCTCCCTTATACGTCACCTGCAGCGCATTCATAATAAGTCAGTGACAAGTTCAAAAACTTTGGGTGACAGCGGAAGCAGTCCACTGACCAGTAAATCCCTTCCTCTTGTAACCAAGCTCACGCAAACCACCCCACCAACTCCCTCAGTGTCAATTTCCTCCTTCCCCAGGAATGCCAATAGTCCTGCAGGCCATGTCACTGGCAAGTCTGACGAGTCCTCTCCTGCCTGGGATTCCTCCGATGCATCCTTGCGTGTAACGCCTACTGCTGCTGGCGCTGCTGTTGTTGCCGCTGGGAGTCGATGGTCATCCCAGAGGGGAAGTCGTAAGCCCACTTGTACTACTTCCAGTAAGCAATTGACTGTTCAACAGTCCTTTGCGAGGAAGATGAAATATCACAGCAGTCATCCTACTGCAAAGCGGATAACTGAGGCCTTGGCATCCTGGGTGGTGAGAAACGTGGTTCCGGTATCCATCATTACTGCAGAGCCAACTAGAGACTTGTTGGAGGTACTGTGTCCCCGGTACCAAATACCATCTAGGTTCCATTTCTCTAGGCAGGCGATACCGAAAATGTACACAGACCTCAGAAAAAGAGTCACCAGTGTCCTAAAAAATGCAGCTGTACCCAATGTCCACTTAACCACGGACATGTGGACAAGTGGAGCAGGGCAGGGTCAGGACTATATGACTGTGACAGCCCACTGGGTAGATGTATGGACTCCCGCCGCAAGAACAGCAGCGGCGGCACCAGTAGCAGCATCTCGCAAACGCCAACTCTTTCCTAGGCAGGCTACGCTTTGTATCACCGCTTTCCAGAATACGCACACAGCTGAAAACCTCTTACGGCAACTGAGGAAGATCATCGCGGAATGGCTTACCCCAATTGGACTCTCCTGTGGATTTGTGGCATCGGACAACGCCAGCAATATTGTGTGTGCATTAAATCTGGGCCAATTCCAGCACGTCCCATGTTTTGCACATACCTTGAATTTGGTGGTGCAGAATTTTTTAAAAAACGACAGGGCCGTGCAAGAGATGCTGTCGGTGGCCAGAAGAATTGCGGGACACTTTCGGCGTACAGGCACCACGTACAGAAAACTGGAGCACCACCAAAAACTACTGAACCTGCCCTGCCATCATCTGAAGCAAGAAGTGGTAACGAGGTGGAATTCAACCCTCTATATGCTTCAGAGGTTGGAGGAGCAGCAAAAGGCCATTCAAGCCTATACAATTGAGCACGATATAGTAGGTGGAATGCACCTGTCTCAAGTGCAGTGGAGAATGATTTCAACGTTGTGCAAGGTTCTGATGCCCTTTGAACTTGCCACACGTGAAGTCAGTTCAGACACTGCCAGCCTGAGTCAGGTCATTCCCCTCATCAGGCTTTTGCAGAAGAAGCTGGAGGCATTGAAGGAGGAGCTAACACGGAGCGATTCCGCTAGGCATGTGGGACTTGTGGATGCAGCCCTTAATTCGCTTAACAAGGATTCACGGGTGGTCAATCTGTTGAAATCAGAGCACTACATTTTGGCCACCGTGCTCGATCCTAGATTTAAAGCCTACCTTGGATCTCTCTTTCCGGCAGACACAGGTCTGCTGGGGTTGAAAGACCTGCTGGTGACAAAATTGTCAAGTCAAGCGGAACGCGACCTGTCAACATCTCCTCCTTCACATTCTCCCGCAACTGGGGGTGCGAGGAAAAGGCTCAGAATTCCGAGCCCACCCGCTGGCGGTGATGCAGGGCAGTCTGGAGCGACTGCTGATGCTGACATCTGGTCCGGACTGAAGGACCTGACAACGATTACGGACATGTCGTCTACTGTCACTGCATATGATTCTCTCAACATTGATAGAATGGTGGAGGATTATATGAGTGACCGCATCCAAGTAGGCACGTCACACAGTCCGTACTTATACTGGCAGGAAAAAGAGGCAATTTGGAGGCCCTTGCACAAACTGGCTTTATTCTACCTAAGTTGCCCTCCCACAAGTGTGTACTCCGAAAGAGTGTTTAGTGCCGCCGCTCACCTTGTCAGCAATCGGCGTACGAGGTTACATCCAGAAAATGTGGAGAAGATGATGTTCATTAAAATGAATTATAATCAATTCCTCCGCGGAGACATTGACCAGCAGCAATTGCCTCCACAAAGTACACAGGGAGCTGAGATGGTGGATTCCAGTGGGGACGAATTGATAATCTGTGAGGAGGGGGATGTACACGGTGATATGTCGGAGGGTGAAGATGAGGTGGACATCTTGCCTCTGTAGAGCCAGTTTGTGCAAGGAGAGATTAATTGCTTCTTTTTTGGGGGGGGTCCAAACCAACCCGTCATATCAGTCACAGTCGTGTGGCAGACCCTGTCACTGAAATGATGGGTTGGTTAAAGTGTGCATGTCCTGTTTTGTTTATACAACATAAGGGTGGGTGGGAGGGCCCAAGGATAATTCCATCTTGCACCTCTTTTTTCTTTTCTTTTTCTTTGCATCATGTGCTGATTGGGGTGGGTTTTTTGGAAGGGACACCCTGCGTGACACTGCAGTGCCACTCCTAGATGGGCCCGGTGTTTGTGTCGGCCACTAGGGTCGCTAATCTTACTCACACAGCTACCTCATTGCGCCTCTTTTTTTCTTTGCGTCATGTGCTGTTTGGGGAGGGTTTTTTGGAAGGGACATCCTGCGTGACACTGCAGTGCCACTCCTAGATGTGCCCGGTGTTTGTGTCGGCCACTAGGGTCGCTAATCTTACTCACACAGTCAGCTACCTCATTGCGCCTCTTTTTTTCTTTGCGTCATGTGCTGTTTGGGGAGGGTTTTTTGGAAGGGCCATCCTGCGTGACACTGCAGTGCCACTCCTAGATGGGCCCGGTGTTTGTGTCGGCCACTAGGGTCGCTAATCTTACTCACACAGCTACCTCATTGCGCCTCTTTTTTTCTTTGCGTCATGTGCTGTTTGGGGAGGGTTTTTTGGAAGGGACATCCTGCGTGACACTGCAGTGCCACTCCTAGATGGGCCCGGTGTTTGTGTCGGCCACTAGGGTCGCTTATCTTACTCACACAGCGACCTCGGTGCAAATTTTAGGACTAAAAATAATATTGTGAGGTGTGAGGTATTCAGAATAGACTGAAAATGAGTGTAAATTATGGTTTTTGAGGTTAATAATACTTTGGGATCAAAATGACCCCCAAATTCTATGATTTAAGCTGTTTTTTAGTGTTTTTTGAAAAAAACACCCGAATCCAAAACACACCCGAATCCGACAAAAAAAATTCGGTGAGGTTTTGCCAAAACGCGTTCGAACCCAAAACACGGCCGCGGAACCGAACCCAAAACCAAAACACAAAACCCGAAAAATTTCAGGCGCTCATCTCTAATATAAATGCAAAAGCCCTTTACTCACTGACCGACTGACTGATCACTAATTCTCTTACTCCCCGATGGGGAGGCCAATCCCAGGCCATTTTTGGGCCTAAATCCCGGGATCCCACCGATCCCGATCCTGGGATTGGCCACCCTACTTCCCGATATGTTAGTAAGATGAAATTTCACATACAGTAGGTATTCTTCAGGTGGGAAATAGGAAAACTAAGTAATCAGAATTTTAATAAACCTCCCCTAAGGGGATGAACAGGGGATTGATATAAAGACATCATTACTGATGGTGGCTTGCGTTGCGTGAACAATAACGCCGAAACGGACAATCGGTTAAAAATTGGATGTCACCTCCAGTGGGTAGAATTGAATAAACTACAAAAATGGTCCTGTCACTTTTTACCGTATCTGTTACGGGTGCTCCTCGGGTAATGCCAAGAACCATGGATTTATATTTACTTACATTAACACGTCTCAAATTTACTTCTATCGATTTACCAAATTTTTAACACTCATTTAAATGTACAACCGTGAAAATCAGAAACTCCCGTGCAAAGAATGGGTAGAAATTATAGTATTAAATAAAGCTACTGACCAGGCAAATTTTGCACTTATCGTTGTCCATTTGTTGCACTACACTGCTATATATGTTGGCGATAGGACGTCTTCTTTCGTCTAAAATATTATTCTTACTTTTTTATCACTTTCAGGAATTCCGAGCTCATTTTCTCCAGGGCCAGGGCATCTGCGACTATGCCGGGGTTTAAGTCCCAATCAAAGTCGAACACATCGGTGATGGCCGTCCAGCTGTATGTGGGAAGATAGGCAGGTACTATAATTCACTGCGCAAAATACAGAGTTCTCCTTAATTGTCTACTGCAGACATAAGCAGCCATGTTCTCTCTCCCAGCATGTCCTGCCAGCTGCCAGTGGACCTGCTGGGACTTGTAGTACTACAGCTGCTGGAGGTTGCCTGCCTTTTGTCTAAAGAAATACTAATTATAATTAATGCAACAATGGATTCATTTGGATAAATCAGATGTTGGGATGAGTTGAATTACCTTTTCCATAATGTTGCATTTTTCCTGTCACCGTTCTCTTACATGGGCATTCCGGACATTTATAGGAGAATGGACATGGGCAGTGGCGGAATTCCCGCCAGTGCAAGCAGTGCCTTGCACTGGGGCCCACCTCTGTCAAGGGGCCCAAAGCATAGGCGCCGATTCCGTACAGTTGCAGCCGCAGCCGCCCCCGCAGTGAGTGAATTGAGATGCGCTGGGGGCTGCAGTAGCGCTTGCGTACATTTCTATGTAAACCCCCCCCCACCAAAAATGGCCACCGCGAAGGCAGACAGGCGTCACATTTGACCTCTAGCACCTGTCTCCCCGGCGGCGGGCCTTTTAAGGGTTTTTTTCACACTGTAATGTACGGCAGCGCTTCCGCAGACCCCAGCGCATCTCAATCCACTGCGGGGGCTGCAGGGGCTAGAATTATACATTCTGAAGCCTCCACACTCCCTCCCATACTTTACTGGAACAGGGGCCGGGAGACCCCTGGCAACTCGCAGGGAACCCCCCTGGCAACATGCAGGAAACCCCTGGCAACGCGGAGGAGACCTTTGGGAACTCGGAGGAGACCCAAGGCAATGCGCAGGAAACCCCTGGCAATGCACAGGAAATCCATAGCAACATGCTGGAGATCCCTGGCGACGCGCATGAAACCCATAGCAACGTGCTGGAGACCCCTGGCAACGCGCATGAAACCCCGGGCAACGCACAGGTAAAAATATCTAAACTTGCACTGTGGAGACATATCTGACACCGTGGGGGCATGTGTATCTGGCAATGTGGGGGCATATCTAGCAACATGGGGGAATATGTGTATCTGGCACTGTGGGGGCATATCTAGCACTGTGGGTGGCATGTGTATTTTGCAATGCGGGGGCATATCTGCAACGTGGCAGAATATGTGTATCTAGCACTGTGGGGGCATGTGTATTTGGCAATGCGGGGGCATATCTGGCACTGAGGGGGCATATGTGTATTTGGCAATGCGGGGGCATATCTGGCACTGAGGGGGCATATGTGTATCTGGCACTGTGTGGGCATATCTGGCACTGAGGGGGCATATGTGTATCTGGCACTGTGTGGGCATATCTAGCACTGTGGGGGCATATCTGGCACTGTGAAGGCATATGTGTATCTTGCACTATGGGGGCATGTTTGTATCTGGCACTGTGCAGGCATATCTGGCACTGTGGAGGCATATGTGTATCTGGCACTGCACTATTTGGGTCACATGTGTATTACGCCCCCAATTTCAATGGCCACGCCCCATGTTTGCCATGCGCGCGCAAACTAACGATTTTTTTCTACTTGCACCACTGTGTGTATATGTGTGTGTATATATATATATATATATATATATATATATATATATATATATATATACACACACACATATATATAAAAGAGGAGCATGCAAAGAATCACTAATTTGGAGTTGGGGGTGGACTTGGATGGGATGAGGGGGGGGGGGGGGGGCAAACTCCTGTCCCCATGTAAGCTTGTACTGACTGTATAATCACATGTACATGCCGGTTCCGTCTGCACAAAGACGTGTGGAAATGTTTCTAACTAGGTTACCCTATTTTTCCTAGGAACAACAAATCTGTAATAACATTTCCCCATAGAAATGACAGTAAATGCATTATCTCACAGCAGAGTAAATTTCACGTGAACAGTTTCTCCATCGTCTTCGCTGTCATGGTGTCGGAACGGTCCCTTTCTGAAAGATAGGGCGGAAATAAATGTACAAGTGATTTAAAGTGCACAAAAGCCATGGCTGTACACTCATTTACTGTGGGTGAGAAGTATCAAACCTTGGAGAAAGATAAAGCACCAACCAATCAGCTCCTAACTGCCATTTTACAGGACGTGTTTGAAAAATGACAGTTAGAAGCTGATATGTTGATACTTTATATCTCTCCAAGGTTTGATACATATTGCCCACTTCCATAATTGATACAATTGAAAGATCAGCACCTAACAGAGTGCATTGTGAGCTCCCACAGTGCCATGTATTATACTGAAAGAGGGTATTTTCCTATATGTACTTATTGAGATGGAGAATCTCTAACGTTCATCAGTCAAGGGTAGTATAGAAGTGAAGGTCTGTGGTGCAGTCTCCTAGGTAACGGAAATGTTCTGTATCGAAAAACAGTATCAATGTTGCTAAAGTGGAGAAGAACATCTAAAAAATGAATGTCATTGCTGTGTCACATCTGGCTTGTGAGTTTTGTAATGATTTCATATTTACTAAAGTGTGGGTTTTTAGAAGTATAGATGTTGCCAAATGCCAAAAGCAAACAATCAGATCCTACTTAACATTTATTCAGCACCTTTTAAAAGATAACAGCTAGAATCTGATTGGTTACTACATCTCCATTTCTAAAAACCCGCCTTTAGTAAATATACCCCTATGCATACGGGATCAGTATGAAATACCTACAATCGAAATCCCAACGGTCGAAATCCCGTCAGCAATTGACCGACGGTCAATATCCCGACAAGGTCAAAATCCCGACATGGACAAAACACCGACATTTAAAATACAGACAAGGTCAAAATACCGACATGTAAAATGTCGACAGGTCAAAATGCCGACCTGAGGTTTTCCTGTTGTGTGTGTATGTCGACACACGTCGACATGGACACCATATAAGTGTACCGCGTCCCCTCGCATGGCTCGCGCTTCGGGCACGGTGCCTCGCTGCACTCGGCACACTATTATATTCCCCCTCCAGGTCCACTGGGATGGAAAAGTATGAACAAGTCGGTTTCAATTAAAAAATCACGAAAAACTCATGTTGGTATTTTTGACCTTGTCTGTATTTTAAATGTCGGTATTTTGACCATGTCGGCATTTTGACCGTGTCGAGATTTTGACAGTCGGTCAATTGCTGTCAGTATTTTGACTGTCGGGATTTTGATTGTCGATAAATTGACTGCATCCCATGCATACTTGCCTACTCTCCTGGAAAGGCCGGGAGGCTCCCAAAAATCGTGTGGCACTCCCCCTGAAGAAGTGGGCAAGTCTCCCGCGTTCACCGCGGCAACCCGTCACACAGCAGAGGGCGGGGCAATGACGCAATTTGTGCTAAAATGCATCATCGTAGCCCCGCCCTCGCTTTACAATGCTGGTAATGTGGGCATTGTAAAGCGGGGGCAGGGCTACAAAGACGTGATCGCGTCACCATGCTTCTGTACCGCCTCCTCCACGCCCCCCCCCCCCCCATGTGATCTGGCTGCTCCCTCAGCCAAAATATAGGCAAGTATGCCCCAATGTATACAGAAGAGCTTGCAATCAGCAGCAATCAATCTTAAGTAAAAACCTACAAATGAAACTGACATGAACCTAAAGAAAGCATATATCATGTGCTTATGTCATATATCAACTGACAGCACACGCAGACAGCTAGATATAACGTTATAAATCACACAGGATCCCCTCTCTGAGACACATCACGCGTGACACACACAGGAAGATGTATGTAGTATGTACCTCAATAAACCATTAAATGAAATCGCCCATGTAGCATACGGCTCCTTGCATTCCACGGTGAGCCCCCCACCGCTCCAGCACATGTCGGAGTCAGCACGCAGGATGGTGGTGGGGTGCGCGGGATGCTGTAGAAAGAAGCAGAGAGTAGATGGTCAGCAGACTGCGCTATGGTCACTGTGAGGACTCTAAGTGCTGTACATATGTCCATGTTCTGCTTGCATTGTCCTGGATTGCACACACAATGTCACTGTCCCTTTAAATTTTTAATTCAAACTTACTTGGAAATCCCCAACTCGGTCCAGCCTCATGAAGAGCCACACTTCACACTGATTCCCCGGCCTCCTGGCAATACGAGTAATGATAAAGCTTGTGCCCTCCTCTGTGAATGCGGTGAAATACACGGAGTCTATAGCCTGAAATGAAAAGCCGGGAAATATATTAACATTGATTTCTTTTATTTGCTCTATTGCGCCAATCTCTAAGACGCAGAAATAGCAGCTAATATCGCCCCAATGGGGGGTCATTCCGAGTTGTTCACTCGCAAGTTGCTTTTAGCAGCTTTGCACACGCTAAGCCGCCGCCCTCTGGGAGTGTATCTTAGCTTATCAAAATTGCGAACGAAAGATTAGCAGAATTGCGAATAGACACTTCTTAGCAGTTTCTGAGTAGCTCCAGACTTACTCGGCATCTGCGATCAGTTCAGTCAGTTTCGTTCCTCGTTTGACGTCACAAACACACCCAGCGTTCGCCCAGACACTCCTCCGTTTCTCCAGCCACTCCCACGTTTTTCCCAGAAATGGTAGCATTTTTTCACACACTCCCATAAAACGGGCAGTTTCCGCCCAGAAACACCCACTTCCTGTCAATCACATTACGATCACCAGAACGAAGAAAAAACCTCGTAATGCCGTGAGTAAAATACCTAATTGCATAGCAAATTTACTTGGCGCAGTCGCACTGCGGACATTGCGCATGCGCATTAGCGACTAATCGCTCCATTGCGAGAAAAAAATAACGAGCAAACAACTCGGAATGACCCCCAATATCTCTTGTGCTTGACCCAAAAGGTTAACGTACAACACTGATGGCGGGATGACTGTGCATGTGCAGAATGGGTCCTGCGCCGTCGGTTTGCAGTGCCCCCAAGTGGGGGCAGCACTGGGGCCTGTTCTACAATACAGCACTGTGTCGCCCCTGTTTTCTTGGGAAACTGAGGCCGTGGTCTGTGCCTTACGATGCAAATATCCTAGACCCGGCAGAGTAGTAATCAGATGGGCAGTGCTTTTGCAAATGACCCGATGCTTACATTTCTGGATGCAGCAGCGGATCACAGAAGTGGAAGACTTGTTCTAGGAGCTGTATTGTCTTTACAGTGACCGCAAGGTGCGACTCCATGTAACACCATACAGACTCTGAGACGTCCCCAGAGGCAGAACTCTGGGAGGCAACGGAGTCATCTGCCGCCGGGCTCCTGCTCTGAAGGGGGCACCTCTCCTCCCATTCTGTGACACCATTGAATTAAGTTAATTGATAGCTGTCGCTGTCTTTTCAGTGGCCAACTTCTTCACTGGTCCCTGCACCTTACAGATCACACCCTATTTATTATACTGAATATACACATTTTACAAGTATCACACCGAGGATTAGAAACCACAACCTATAACACTGGAAGCAGACACCTTACTGATGACGCTATATGCTCCTGTATAGGAAATATGAGAATTATAATTATATGAAGATACTTCTCTGACAATTACACGTAACTTCATATAGTTAGAATTCTCATGCTTCCTGCACAGGAGCAAATAACTCCATCAGTAAAGCATACCTCCCAACTTTGTTTTCTTGTGGCGTGGGACACTCGCGCTGCGAAGCTGCGCGCGCTCCCGAAAAGGGGGCGTGACCTATGAAAAGGGGGCGTGGCTTCACGGAGGACCCGCGATCGCGAGCCACGTCCCCGTTTCGTCACTGAGGGGGCATGCCCAGCGCTCTGTGAGGCGCTGGCATGCTCCCTCTCCCTGTGACTCCACTGAATAGACGCTGTGCGCATGCGCACAGCGTCTATTAGAGCAGCGATTGACAGAGCCACCCAACTGACCCCTCCACCGCGGGGACACTGTGGCCCGCGGGTGGGACAGCGGGACAGTCCCCAAAAAACGGGACTGTCCCGCAAAAATCGGGACAGTTGGGAGGTATGAGTAAAGTGTCTGCTGTCAGTGTAATGGGTTCTAATCCTGGGTATGACTGCTAAGAAATGTGTGATTTAAAATAAAAGACAATTAAATGTATAAATACAGTAATATATAAAAAAAATTCAGAACACTCCATATATACACACACACACACACACACACACACACACACACACACACACACACACACACATATATTTATCTTAATATAGGAAATAGGGGGGCACCAATATTTATCTTGCCTCCGGGCAACTGTGACGAACTTACGCCACTGGACGTCCCTGTTGTGCGACATAAACACTGTGCACCGCAGCGCCCTAGTAGCTCTTTCAGAACTGGCTGCCTGAGTAGCAGGACATGCTGGCACTTGTAGTCCCCCGTAGCTGGTGTGTCTGCCATGAGCACTTCTACATGAGACAGAAGACTTACGTGTGGATGATCGGCCAGTGCTTGCACATTCTCCAGGTCCCGAGGAGACCGCAGCCCAGCGTATTCTTTTCCTTTGCACTGAGATTGTGTTTTGCACAGTCCCCAATATGAGGTCGCTTTCTTAGGAGACCAGTGCATCAGCCCCAGGTACAGGAGCCTCTTCAGGCGATACCAACGTCCTGGCACAGGGTACCTGCCCTTACTGTCAGGCGGCACCCAGCATATGTACCATCTCATCAAAAACATACAGATCAAGGTAATGAAGATCCACAAATACCCAGACATCTCTCCTCGGCCCTGGTCTGACAGCTGGGAGCTCAGGCACCTTACGTAGGTTATGCAGGATCCTGCTGTATATGGCTGCTCTGCCTGGTCTGACAGCTGGGAGCTCAGGCACCTTACGTAGGTTATGCTGGATTCTGCTGTATATGGCTGCTCTGCCTGGTCTGACAGCTGGGAGCTCAGGCACCTTACGTAGGTTATGCTGGATTCTGCTGTATAGGGCTGCACAGTCCTGGTCTGACAGCTGGGAGCTCAGGCACCTTACGTAGGTTATGCTGGATTCTGCTGTATAGGGCTGCACAGTCCTGGTCTGACAGCTGGGAGCTCAGGCACCTTACGTAGGCTATGCTGGATTCTGCTGTATAGGGCTGCACAGTCCTGGTCTGACAGGTGGGAGCTCAGGCACCTTACGTAGGTTATGCAGGATCCTGCTGTATATGGCTGCTCTGCCTGGTCTGACAGCTGGGAGCTCAGGCACCTTACGTAGGTTATGCAGGATCCTGCTGTATAGGGCTGCACAGTCCTGGTCTGACAGCTGGGAGCTCAGGCACCTTACGTAGGTTATGCTGGATTCTGCTGTATAGGGCTGCACAGTCCTGGTCTGACAGGTGGGAGCTCAGGCACCTTACGTAGGTTATGCTGGATTCTGCTGTATAGGGCTGCACAGTCCTGGTCTGACAGCTGGGAGCTCAGGCACCTTACGTAGGTTATGCTGGATTCTGCTGTATAGGGCTGCACAGTCCTGGTCTGACAGCTGGGAGCTCAGGCACCTTACGTAGGTTATGCTGGATTCTGCTGTATAGGGCTGCACAGTCCTGGTCTGACAGCTGGGAGCTCTGGAACATTCATTAGGTTATGCTGGATTCTGCTGTATAGGGCTGCACAGTCCTGGTCTGACAGGTTAGAGCTCAGGCACCTTACGTAGGTTATGCTGGATTCTGCTGTATAGGGCTGCACAGTCCTGGTCTGACAGCTGGGAGCTCTGGAACATTCATTAGGTTATGCTGGATTCTGGTGTATATGGCTGCACAGTCCTGGTCTGACAGCTGGGAGCTCAGGCACCTTCCTTAGGTTATGCTGGATTCTGCTGTATAGGGCTGCACAGTCCTGGTCTGACAGCTGGGCGCTCAGGCACCTTCCTTAGGTTATGCTGGATTCTGCTGTATAGGGCTGCACAGTCCTGGTCTGACAGCTGGGAGCTCTGGAACATTCATTAGGTTATGCTGGATTCTGCTGTATAGGGCTGCACAGTCCTGGTCTGACAGGTGGGAGCTCAGGCACCTTACGTAGGTTATGCTGGATTCTGCTGTATAGGGCTGCACAGTCCTGGTCTGACAGCTGGGAGCTCTGGAACATTCATTAGGTTATGCTGGATTCTGCTGTATAGGGCTGCACAGTCCTGGTCTGACAGCTGGGAGCTCTGGAACATTCATTATGTTGTGCTGGATTCTGCTGTATAGGGCTGCACAGTCCTGGTCTGACAGCTGGGAGCTCTGGAACATTCATTAGGTTATGCTGGATTCTGGTGTATATGGCTGCACAGTCCTGGTCTGACAGCTGGGCGCTCAGGCACCTTCCTTAGGTTATGCTGGATTCTGCTGTATAGGGCTGCACAGTCCTGGTCTGACAGCTGGGAGCTCTGGAACATTCATTAGGTTATGCTGGATTCTGGTGTATATGGCTGCACAGTCCTGGTCTGACAGCTGGGCACTCAGGCACCTTCCTTAGGTTATGCTGGATTCTGCTGTATAGGGCTGCACAGTCCTGGTCTGACAGCTGGGAGCTCAGGCACCTTACGTAGGTTATGCTGGATTCTGCTGTATAGGGCTGCACAGTCCTGGTCTGACAGCTGGGAGCTCAGGCACCTTACGTAGGTTATGCTGGATTCTGCTGTATAGGGCTGCACAGTCCTGGTCTGACAGCTGGGAGCTCTGGAACATTCATTAGGTTATGCTGGATTCTGCTGTATAGGGCTGCACAGTCCTGGTCTGACAGGTGGGAGCTCAGGCACCTTACGTAGGTTATGCTGGATTCTGCTGTATAGGGCTGCACAGTCCTGGTCTGACAGCTGGGAGCTCTGGAACATTCATTAGGTTATGCTGGATTCTGGTGTATATGGCTGCACAGTCCTGGTCTGACAGCTGGGAGCTCAGGCACCTTCCTTAGGTTATGCTGGATTCTGCTGTATAGGGCTGCACAGTCCTGGTCTGACAGCTGGGCGCTCAGGCACCTTCCTTAGGTTATGCTGGATTCTGCTGTATAGGGCTGCACAGTCCTGGTCTGACAGCTGGGAGCTCTGGAACATTCATTAGGTTATGCTGGATTCTGCTGTATAGGGCTGCACAGTCCTGGTCTGACAGGTGGGAGCTCAGGCACCTTACGTAGGTTATGCTGGATTCTGCTGTATAGGGCTGCACAGTCCTGGTCTGACAGCTGGGAGCTCTGGAACATTCATTAGGTTATGCTGGATTCTGGTGTATATGGCTGCACAGTCCTGGTCTGACAGCTGGGCGCTCAGGCACCTTCCTTAGGTTATGCTGGATTCTGCTGTATAGGGCTGCACAGTCCTGGTCTGACAGCTGGGAGCTCTGGAACATTCATTAGGTTATGCTGGATTCTGGTGTATATGGCTGCACAGTCCTGGTCTGACAGCTGGGCACTCAGGCACCTTCCTTAGGTTATGCTGGATTCTGCTGTATAGGGCTGCACAGTCCTGGTCTGACAGCTGGGAGCTCAGGAACATTCATTAGGTTATGCTGGATTCTGCTGTATAGGGCTGCACAGTCCTGGTCTGACAGCTGGGAGCTCTGGAACATTCATTAGGTTATGCTGGATTCTGCTGTATAGGGCTGCACAGTCCTGGTCTGACAGCTGGGCGCTCAGGCACCTTCCTTAGGTTATGCTGGATTCTGCTGTATAGGGCTGCACAGTCCTGGTCTGACAGCTGGGAGCTCTGGAACATTCATTAGGTTATGCTGGATTCTGCTGTATAGGGCTGCACAGTCCTGGTCTGACAGCTGGGAGCTCTGGAACATTCATTAGGTTATGCTGGATTCTGCTATATAGGGCTGCACAGTCCTGGTCTGACAGCTGGGAGCTCTGGAACATTCATTAGGTTATGCTGGATTCTGCTATATAGGGCTGCACAGTCCTGGTCTGACAGCTGGGAGCTCTGGAACATTCATTAGGTTATGCTGGATTCTGCTGTATAGGGCTGCACAGTCCTGGTCTGACAGCTGGGAGCTCTGGAACATTCATTATGTTGTGCTGGATTCTGCTGTATAGGGCTGCACAGTCCTGGTCTGACAGCTGGGAGCTCTGGAACATTCATTAGGTTATGCTGGATTCTGGTGTATATGGCTGCACAGTCCTGGTCTGACAGCTGGGCGCTCAGGCACCTTCCTTAGGTTATGCTGGATTCTGCTGTATAGGGCTGCACAGTCCTGGTCTGACAGCTGGGAGCTCTGGAACATTCATTAGGTTATGCTGGATTCTGGTGTATATGGCTGCACAGTCCTGGTCTGACAGCTGGGCACTCAGGCACCTTCCTTAGGTTATGCTGGATTCTGCTGTATAGGGCTGCACAGTCCTGGTCTGACAGCTGGGAGCTCAGGCACCTTACGTAGGTTATGCTGGATTCTGCTGTATAGGGCTGCACAGTCCTGGTCTGACAGCTGGGAGCTCAGGCACCTTACGTAGGTTATGCTGGATTCTGCTGTATAGGGCTGCACAGTCCTGGTCTGACAGCTGGGAGCTCTGGAACATTCATTAGGTTATGCTGGATTCTGCTGTATAGGGCTGCACAGTCCTGGTCTGACAGGTGGGAGCTCAGGCACCTTACGTAGGTTATGCTGGATTCTGCTGTATAGGGCTGCACAGTCCTGGTCTGACAGCTGGGAGCTCTGGAACATTCATTAGGTTATGCTGGATTCTGGTGTATATGGCTGCACAGTCCTGGTCTGACAGCTGGGAGCTCAGGCACCTTCCTTAGGTTATGCTGGATTCTGCTGTATAGGGCTGCACAGTCCTGGTCTGACAGCTGGGCGCTCAGGCACCTTCCTTAGGTTATGCTGGATTCTGCTGTATAGGGCTGCACAGTCCTGGTCTGACAGCTGGGAGCTCTGGAACATTCATTAGGTTATGCTGGATTCTGCTGTATAGGGCTGCACAGTCCTGGTCTGACAGGTGGGAGCTCAGGCACCTTACGTAGGTTATGCTGGATTCTGCTGTATAGGGCTGCACAGTCCTGGTCTGACAGCTGGGAGCTCTGGAACATTCATTAGGTTATGCTGGATTCTGGTGTATATGGCTGCACAGTCCTGGTCTGACAGCTGGGCGCTCAGGCACCTTCCTTAGGTTATGCTGGATTCTGCTGTATAGGGCTGCACAGTCCTGGTCTGACAGCTGGGAGCTCTGGAACATTCATTAGGTTATGCTGGATTCTGGTGTATATGGCTGCACAGTCCTGGTCTGACAGCTGGGCACTCAGGCACCTTCCTTAGGTTATGCTGGATTCTGCTGTATAGGGCTGCACAGTCCTGGTCTGACAGCTGGGAGCTCTGGAACATTCATTAGGTTATGCTGGATTCTGCTGTATAGGGCTGCACAGTCCTGGTCTGACAGCTGGGAGCTCTGGAACATTCATTAGGTTATGCTGGATTCTGCTGTATAGGGCTGCACAGTCCTGGTCTGACAGCTGGGCGCTCAGGCACCTTCCTTAGGTTATGCTGGATTCTGCTGTATAGGGCTGCACAGTCCTGGTCTGACAGCTGGGAGCTCTGGAACATTCATTAGGTTATGCTGGATTCTGCTGTATAGGGCTGCACAGTCCTGGTCAGACAGCTGGGAGCTCTGGAACATTCATTAGGTTATGCTGGATTCTGCTATATAGGGCTGCACAGTCCTGGTCTGACAGCTGGGAGCTCTGGAACATTCATTAGGTTATGCTGGATTCTGCTATATAGGGCTGCACAGTCCTGGTCTGACAGCTGGGAGCTCTGGAACATTCATTAGGTTATGCTGGATTCTGCTGTATAGGGCTGCACAGTCCTGGTCTGACAGCTGGGCGCTCAGGCACCTTCCTTAGGTTATGCTGGATTCTGCTGTATAGGGCTGCACAGTCTTGGTCTGACAGCTGGGAGCTCTGGAACATTCATTAGGTTATGCTGTATAGGGCTGCTCTGCCTGGTCTGACAGCTGGGAGCTCTGGAACATTCATTAGGTTATGCTGGATTCTGCTGTATAGGGCTGCTCTGCCTGGTCTGACAGCTGGGAACTCAGGCACCTTCCTTAGGTTATGCTGGATTCTGCTGTATAGGGCTGCACAGTCCTGGTCTGACAGCTGGGAGCTCAGGAACATTCATTAGGTTATGCTGGATTCTGCTGTATAGGGCTGCACAGTCCTGGTCTGACAGCTGGGAGCTCTGGAACATTCATTAGGTTATGCTGGATTCTGCTGTATAGGGCTGCACAGTCCTGGTCTGACAGCTGGGAGCTCTGGAACATTCATTAGGTTATGCTGGATTCTGCTGTATAGGGCTGCACAGTCCTGGTCTGACAGCTGGGCGCTCAGGCACCTTCCTTAGGTTATGCTGGATTCTGCTGTATAGGGCTGCACAGTCTTGGTCTGACAGCTGGGAGCTCTGGAACATTCATTAGGTTATGCTGTATAGGGCTGCTCTGCCTGGTCTGACAGCTGGGAGCTCTGGAACATTCATTAGGTTATGCTGGATTCTGCTGTATAGGGCTGCACAGTCCTGGTCTGACAGCTGGGAGCTCTGGAACATTCATTAGGTTATGCTGGATTCTGCTGTATAGGGCTGCTCTGCCTGGTCTGACAGCTGGGCGCTCAGGCACCTTCCTTAGGTTATGCTGGATTCTGCTGTATAGGGCTGCTCTGCCTGGTCTGACAGCTGGGAGCTCTGGAACATTCATTAGGTTATGCTGGGTCCTACTATATACGGCTGCTCAGATCTCCTCCCGTGCAGCAGAGAGTTTGCACAATAACCTGGCAGTCAGTGTAAAAATCATAGATCTAATTTCTTGGAAACGTTGAGTAATTCCTACAAAATATGTGGGACGTCTAACAAATATTTTGTATCTAAAAATAACAGTTACTGTGACAATGCATTTACTGTCTGAACTCCAATTAGCCGGAAGCAGCAGGGTGTTCCCAGAATGGTCTTTCCTATGTATCCTTATCTCCCAAACAAAGGGCCTAGGTTGTCATTCCGAGTTGTTCGCTCAATAGCAGTTTTTAGCAGCCGTGCAAGCGCTATGCCGCCGCCCACTGGGAGTGTATTTTAGCTTAGCAGAAGTGCGAACGAAAGGATCGCAGAGCGGCTACAAAGTTTTTTTGTGCAGTGCCAGAGTAGCTCTAAACATACTCAGCGCTTGCGATCACTTCAGACTGTTCAGTTCCTGTTTTGACGTCACAAACACGCCCTGTGTTCGCCCAGCCACGCCTGCGTTTTTCCTGGCACGCCTGCGTTTTTTCGAACACTCCCTGAAAACGGTCAGTTGCCACCCAGAAACGCCCACTTCATGTCAATCACTCTGCGGCCAGCAGTGCGACTGAAAAACTTTGCTAGACCCTGTGTGAAACTACATAGTCCGTTGTAATAGTATGTCGCGCGTGCGCATTGCGCCGCATACGCATGCGCAGAAGTGCAGTTTTTTTGCCTCATCGCTGCACAGCGAACGAAGGCAGCTAGCGATCAACTCGGAATGACCACCCTAATTCAGTAAAGATTGTGTTTGCATAGCTGCTCGTGTAACACCCTGGGGTTGGCGCGTATGTCCAAGTGGTTGAGAGAGGTATCACAGGTGTTTGGTGTCTATGTGATGGACCTTTCCCCTAAAATGTTCCTCCCTGTACCTTGTCCGATAGTACCGTGTTCAGAGAGGTAGAATAGATTGATATGAAACAGGAGTGAGTCAGTGAGTCAGGATATCTTTTTATAGAGCTGCAGTAATCTCTGGATTTACTGTAAAATTATGATTGATTAATTGGCATTAAATTTTAATAATCACAAAAGAGAAATTTGGACATAAAAGATGAGCAAAGAGAAGACAACTGGCAGCAGTTCACACCACAAAGGAACATTCAATATGCAAAAGACAATTAATTGTAATCACAAAAGCATGGCAGAATATAATTGGAATCATAGTTGAACATATTAATTAGAATCACGAATATTGGCATAAGATAACTGGAATCACAGTTTATGATGTGGTTATGAGAAGAGTGATGAAAAACCCAATTAGCAATAGCAAACACTAACTTTCTAGCTTTCCATAGCCAAGGTATGACAATTTTCACCGGCAATAAACGTTGGAGCTCTGGTGGAAATTTGCATGGCCACAATATGTCAATGAGGAATTGGCAATCAAATGTAAGTGGAAAATCCTGGGTGTTAATGGAGACAAATGTTCACAGTTCTTATCCAAAAATGATGTAGCTAGCAACGGGATGGTAGTGTCTCTTAACAGATTCAACTCACTTAACAATGAGGGTCTTTTTAGTGAAACAAACTATGGGGGTCATTCAGATAAGATCGCTGCTGTGCGTTTTAGCACTGCAGGCAATCAGATCCGAACTGCGCATTCCTAAGCACCGCACTGCGCTGACGCATCATCAGCGACATGTTGGTGCAAAGGATCCATTCGCACGGGAATTCACAAGGAGATTGACAGGAAGAGGCCATTTGTGGGTGGCAACTGACCATTTTCATGGAGTGTCCGGAAAAACGCAGGCGGGCTCAGGCGTTTTCAGGGAGGGCGTCTGACGTCAGCTCCGGCCCCAATCATCAGGATTCTATCGCACAGGAAGAGTAGGTCCTGGGCTGGGCAGAGACTGAACAAAATTAGTTTGTGCAGCTCTGCTACACATGCGATCGCACACTTGCACGGCGGAAATACACTCCCCCTGTAGGCGGCGACTATCTGATCGCAGGACTGCAAAAATTGCTGCCTAGCGATCAGATCTGAATGACCTCCTACAGTATGTCTCTTTCCTGTTTACAGGGCTGTATTTAAACTTGCCACAAACCCAGTCAACATGAATGTCTGCTTTGTGCTTGTAACACAACCCAGTCTTAAATATTCTCAGGGTCTCAATGTGGAAGGGAAAGAGGGTTGCCTTAATAACCTCTTTGCACGGTCAGCTTGTGGAATGTGGCGTTGCGGTGTTTAACTTATGGAATGTGGCGATATGCCACCTGCGCCCTTTAGCTAGTGATAGTGGTTGCTTAAACTGGTTACTTAGTCACTGATGTACTTACTCAGACCCTTTTAAGTCAAGGTTTCACTTACTAAGCCAGTCCTTAATGGTTTCTCACAGTCACAAGATGGCCGTAGCATCCGCGCCTCTCCTCAGGCCAGGTGGTGTCCGGACTCCAGCTGCAGCGTCTCAACGCCCACTCACCCGGCACTTGGCTCTCCCGCAGCACCCTGCTGCTTGCACTTCTGCAGCGCTGCTCTCACTGCCCAGCATCCCGCAGCTGTCACTTGTCTTCAGCTCCACCTCTGCCCCGCATGCAGCATGCGTCCCCGCAGCTCCTGTCTTCACACAACTCCTCCTTTCCGCTCCCCACAAGACTGTAGTCCCCAAGCTGTCCAATCAGCGGTCCACATCCAGACCATGTGATTGAACCAGGGTCCCTGCTTTAACACCTGCTGTGCTGCTCTCTCCCCTTGTGCTGCTGCAGACCTGTAAGTAATTTCTTAAAGGGGCATGCACCCCATTTTCCGGGTACCACACGCGCAGCAGCTTTACAAATGAAATCCTTATCAGTGCATAGCACCTCCTTCCTGCAATTGCGATCTGTACACTGCGATGCGATCATAGTTCATCTGTGACGGCAGGCTGAGTAAGCACGAGATTACTCAGGCTTGCCGTTGCAGAGCAGCTTGCGAGGCCAAGGAAACTGCATCTCGTGACGCAGTCCTTGGCATCGTTACTGGCCTCCGTTTCCAGCAACGCTGGCTGCTCCTGTCCCTCCCCCCGAACTAATCTGCCTGTCAGTCAGGCAGAGGCGTTCGCATTTCTACAATGCGATCGCAGGACCCTTTCTGCCAATGAGCAGAACAGGTCCAGTTTCCCAACCATCGGGAAACTGCGGGTTGGATTGCATAAGCGATCCAACCTAAACAAGGCCCAAAGATTACTCACTTCATTCAGGTGTGCTAAAGCCTTGGAGAGTGATAAAGTGGATGGAGATAAAGTTACAATCAGCTCCTAACTGTCATTTTTTACTCTCCAAGACTTAGTACATCTACTCTCAATAATATAATAATAATAATAATAATAAAACTAATATATAATATATTAGAATGATCTGTCGACTGTCGAGACAAGTTAGACTAACGTTGGTTATTATGATGCAGCAATAGCACCCCTGATATCACCCCAATATTTCTTGTGTTTGACCCAAAAATGGGCGCTTCGCAAAATAATAATCCAATGAAATTGTACTCGATCCATTTTCAAGCTGCCCCACGTGTCCTGGTGTTATCAGCCTCTCCCAACCCATCAATGGTACCGAGATCGGTGCTTTGCGGCAGACGCCACTACTCCGTCCACATCAGTGTTAGGCCCCATTGGCGGTTCAGGGTGGAAAGCTGATTATGGGCGTGTCGGGGGCATGTCTCAGCATGTGGCTGTGATCTCATTGGCTGCACTGCAGCCACAGTGGCCATATCTTAAGAAAGTTACAATTGAGACTCTGGGGGGTATTCAGTTGTTTGAAAAGTCAGTTGGGTGTCTGTTTTTCTTATCTAATAGGAAAAAACAGACACCCAACCGACTTTTCAAACATTTGAATTCCCCCCTCTGTGTCATGCAGAGGCTGCTTAAGGAGTCGATGTTGCAACCAATGGTGCATCGATGGTGAAGTCATGGGATCCACCACTTGAACATTTCTCATATATGCAAAGTGGGCGTTGAAGGGTTTACGAAGTCCGTTGCAAGGGAAATACTTAAACTTCCATTTGCATATTTTCGCACTTGAGAATACGTGAGTATCCTGCGCATAATCTGTGTCCACGACTGA
The DNA here is from genome assembly GCF_028390025.1 of Pseudophryne corroboree. Lineage (NCBI taxonomy): Eukaryota > Metazoa > Chordata > Amphibia > Anura > Myobatrachidae > Pseudophryne > Pseudophryne corroboree. The sequence goes on from NC_086454.1 coordinate 323,916,937, forward strand.
GTCAGACCCATTCTGGGGCAGTTAGCTGTCTTTCTACAGGCCCGATTCAGAAGTACACACTGCTGCAACAGCTCTAGCATCTTTTGCTGTACTTGCACCTGCGAGTATAAACTAACGCTAGAATCAGCCCTTCCCCCAGTGTACAAGCGTGCATCTAACTGTGCAAGGACTGGGATGCCCCATTTGTGCGTCTTATCAAAGTCACAAATATTACACACACACACACACACACACACACGTGCAAACTCCAAATAGAGTGGCGTCTGTTCATGCGCGTTGCCGCCGTGCGTACACATACACACATGCTACGTACCCAGGCCTTGCGTATTAACACATGGCAAGAGTATATACGGTAGCAAACGCATTCGCACAGAAAAGCCACAAAGACATGTTTATTACTTTATTCACATAGGGGGTAATTCCAAGTTGATCGCAGCAGGAAATTTTTTAGCAGTTGGGCAAAACCATGTGAACTGCAGGGGAGGCAGATATAACATGTGCAGAGAGAGTTAGATTTGGGTGGGTTATTTTGTTTCTGTGCAGGGTAAATACTGGCTGCTTTATTTTTACACTGCAATTTAGATTGCAGATTGAACACACCACACCCAAATCTAACTCTCTCTGCGCATGTTATATCTGCCCCCCCTGCAGTGCACATGGTTTTGCCCAACTGCTAACAAAATTCCTGCTGCGATCAACTTGGAATTAAGCCCATAGTGTATAATTTACACATAGTCTCCAATCATACTTGCCTACCCTCCCGGAATGGCCGGGAGGCTCACGAAAATCGGGTGACCCTCCCGGCCCCCCGGAAAGGTGGGCAAGCCTCCCGCTTTCCCCCTCGGCCGCCCGCAGCAGAGAACAAGTGGGCGGCCCGAGGGGGGTCCGATGACGCGATTCGCGCTGAATCGCGTCATCGTAGCTCCGCCCCCGCTATGCAGCGCCTCGTTTCTCGGCACAGCACAGCGGGGGGTGGAGTCACGATGATGCGACCCTGATGCCACGCCCCCAGACCGCCCATCCTGCTGCTGACCACGCCCCCGGACAGCCCATCCTGCTGCCGGCCACGCCCCCATGCACCTACAACGCAAAGTAGGTAAGTATGTCTCCATACACATTGTCAGCAACTTACATACACTTAAAAGGTAAAACAACAGAGATATTCAGCTTTACATGATGTGAGGGGATGGAGTAATGTTAGGACTTAGTGTTTGGTATCCAGATGTGCAGTATTTTGAGATCTATACTCCGGTTGCTATTTGCAGTTTATGTCATATCCGCCCACAGTCATCCCCTGGTTACATGGTGGCGGCGGGTTAGTTCTTCCGCCCTCCTTGTATCCCAAAGTGTCATATCCGCCCCAAGTTGATTGCTGGAACATCCTAGTTTCTTAGCAGGCTTTATCATGGCAGCATCCATGACTATTTAGGTAGTCCTTTATATACAACATAGTGTCTCTCACAGCATCTCGAGATGCCGCCACCATGTAACCAGGGGATGACTGTGGGCGGATATGACATATTCGCCACAACCAAGTAAGGGCGGAAGTGTCAGCCCGCTGCCTTTATGTGGATGAACTACACCAGAGGATGGCTGTGGGCGGATACGACGTATTCGCCGCAACTGAGTAAGGGCGGAAGTGCCAGCCCGCTGCCGCTACATGGATGGAACCACATTAGAATTATACATGACTGGCCGCTTTAGAGGGGAAGTACTCAGCGGACAGATAGGGTTTTTAAAACAGCATTTGTGATTGATGGTTATTTTTTATTTTAAGGGGGCGGATGTGACGTCGGTTGAGGGCGGAAATGCCCACCCAGCAGGTACTAGTATTGGGATAATGTGTTTTTATGGGAGTATGGAGGTCACATGATATAATGTCATGTGATTAGAGATGTGGCATCGTATGATAGTTGGATAGAGAAGGTTACCAGGGTTACAAGAATAAACCTCATGGAAGTTGCCATTTTTATTAACAGGTGTTACCTTTTAGAAATTTGTATGTTATTTTTTGATTGGGGGATGTTCATATAAAAGGCAGGTTACTTGATGCTGACACACTTACCTTGAAAAAGGGTCTGGAATAGACCTGAAACGCGTTGGTGTTGTGCGAGGGATTACCCAGACGATTGTGGGCGAAAGTGACTACCGGTTCCAGGGAGCTGTAAACCCGGGTGGCTGCCTGAGATTGCTGTAACTTCTATGCGAGTTTGAGAACTTGTTCAGGTTCACTTACCATCCGGTAATTACATCACCTCTTTTTTCTGGGATTTTCCCCTTGTCACCTGTGTCAATTTTTATCCTATCATTGGATTGAAGTTATTTGTTCTGTTTGTCAAAAATAAAAACGGTGTTATACTATTGTCTGCCCATTCCCTCTGTTTTATGGGTATTCGGAGAGGAAACGGAACAAAAGAAGGAACACTGTGTGGAATACGGGGAGACTGATCTATTACATGCTGATGATGCAAGCTGCCCACAGGAATGTATATTGCTGATTTATTCTCTTATATTTTTTGAGATTCTATTTACTTGTATGTGGATTTAGAAGGGCGCCATTGTCCGACTCGCTTACTTTTTGCTTTGAGACATTTCTTTGGGGGTGAAGGGAACACCCCTATTGTGTTTTGGATATAGGCTGCTCCTTGTTTTTTGCGCACTTACCTGGGAGTCAGGCTCTTTGCTTAGTATTGTATACATCTGTTGGTATGTATAACAAGGGCACCAGTAAATGAGAATCACCCTACATTTAAAAGAGACTTGTCTCCTCCGCCTCCTCTTGTCCCCCCTGTGACATCAAGGAGATCAAAATTGCGGAGGGGACGGTGGATGTGTGGCTGGCTTGGGAAGTGTAGCTGGTTTTGGGAGGAGATTGGATAGTGGGGGAAGGGTGGGTGAATGGGGGTGGGGGTTGACGATAACGGGAAGAGTGGCTGGTTTGATGAGGAGGGGTTTGAGGAGGATGGAAAGTGGAGGAGGGGTAGGTAGATGGGGTCTGCGGTTGCGGATAACCGGAATGGTAGCTGGGATGCGGAGGAGGATGGGTACTGGAGGAAGAGCAGGTGGGTGGTGAACTGAAGGTCAATGGGAGATGAGGAGCAGGTGCTTGAGGTTCTGGCCCATGAATGTTCCACTCTGGTGTCAGTTGTCCTGTGAGTGTTTTGTACAAAACCTGTGACACCAGGCGCTGGCACTCTACTTCCTGCTGCTCGGAAACCTTACGTATGGTTTTGCTAACATATGACGCAAAGTCATCAAATTCATCAGGTTTCCGGTAGTGATGAGCGGGTTCGGTTCCTCGGAAACCGAACCCCCCGAACTTCACCCATTTTACACGGGTCCGAGGCATACTCGGATTCTACCGTATGGCTCGGTTAATCCAAGCGCGCCCGAACGTCATCATCCCGCTGTCGGATTCTCGCGAGATTCGGATTCTATATAAGGAGCCGCGCGTCGCCGCCATTTTCACTCGTGCATTGGAAATGTTAGGGAGAGGACGTGGCTGGCGTCCTCTCCGTTTATTATTGTTGCTGCAAATATTTGTGCTTATTGCTTAATTGTGGGGACTGGGGAGCAGCTGTATTATATAGGAGGAGTACAGTGCAGAGTTTTGCTGATCAGTGACCACCAGTTTTATCCGTTCTCTGCCTGAAAAACGCTCCACATCTGTGCTCAGTGTGCTGCATATATCTGTGCTCACACTGCTTTATTGTGGGGACTGGGGACCAGCAGTATTATATAGGAGGAGTACAGTGCAGAGTTTTGCTGACCAGTGACCACCAGTATTATACGTTGTCTGCCTGAATTACGCTCCATATCTGTGCTCAGTGTGCTGCATATATCTGTGCTCACACTGCTTTATTGTGGGGACTGGGGACCAGCAGTATTATATAGGAGGAGTACAGTGCAGAGTTTTGCTGATAGTGACCACCAGTATATATAGCAGTACGGTACGGAAGGCCACTGCTCTACCTACCTCTGTGTCGTCAAGTATACTATCCATCTAGATTCTATACCTGTGGTGCATTTTAGTTTTGCAGTTTGCTGACAGTGACCACCAGTATATATAGCAGTACGGTACGGAAGGCCACTACTCTACCTACCTCTGTGTTGTCAAGTATACTATCCATCTAGATTCTATACCTGTGGTGCATTTTAGTTTTGCAGTTTGCTGACAGTGACCACCAGTATATATAGCAGTACGGTACGGAAGGCCACTGGTCTACCTACCTCTGTGTCGTCAAGTATACTATCCATCTAGATTCTATACCTGTGGTGCATTTTAGTTTTGCAGTTTGCTGACAGTGACCACCAGTATATATAGCGGTACGGTACGGAAGGCCACTGCTCTACCTACCTCTGTGTCGTCAATTATACTATCCATCTAGATTCTATACCTGTGGTGCATTTTAGTTTTGCAGTTTGCTGACAGTGACCACCAGTATATATAGCAGTATGGTACGGAAGGCCACTGCTCTACCTACCTCTGTGTCGTCAAGTATACTATCCATCTAGATTCTATACCTGTGGTGCATTTTAGTTTTGCAGTTTGCTGACAGTGACCACCAGTATATATAGCAGTACGGTACGGAAGGCCACTGCTCTACCCACCTCTGTGTCATCAAGTATACTATCCATCCATACCTGTGGTGCATTTCAGTTGTGCAAAGTATATATAGTAGTAGGCCATTGCTATTGATACTGGCATATAATTCCACACATTAAAAAATGGAGAACAAAAATGTGGAGGTTAAAATAGGGAAAGATCAAGATCCACTTCCACCTCGTGCTGAAGCTGCTGCCACTAGTCATGGCCGAGACGATGAAATGCCATCCACGTCGTCTGCCAAGGCCGATGCCCAATGTTATAGTAGAGAGCATGTAAAATTCAAAAAACAAAAGTTCAGTAAAATGACCCAAAAATCAAAATTGAAAGCGTCTGATGAGAAGCGTAAACTTGCCAATATGCCATTTACGACACGGAGTGGCAAGGAACGGCTGAGGCCCTGGCCTATGTTCATGGCTAGTGGTTCAGCTTCACATGAGGATGGAAGCACTCATCCTCTCGCTAGAAAACTGCAGTGCCACTCCTAGATGGGCCAGGTGTTTGTGTCGGCCACTTGGGTCGCTTAGCTTAGTCACACAGCTACCTCATTGCGCCTCTTTTTTTCTTTGCATCATGTGCTGTATGGGGACTATTTTTTTGAAGTGCCATCCTGTCTGACACTGCAGTGCCACTCCTAGATGGGCCAGGTGTTTGTGTCGGCCACTTGGGTCACTTAGCTTAGTCACACAGCTACCTCATTGCGCCTCTTTTTTTCTTTGCATCATGTGCTGTATGGGGACTATTTTTTTGAAGTGCCATCTTGTCTGACACTGCAGTGCCACTCCTAGATGTGCCAGGTGTTTGTGTTGGCCACTTGGGTCGCTTAGCTTAGTCACACAGCTACCTCATTGCGCCTCTTTTTTTCTCTGCATCATGTGCTGTTTGGGGACTATTTTGTTGAAGTGCCATCCTGTCTGACACTGCAGTGCCACTCCTAGATGGGCCAGGTGTTTGTGTCGGCCACTTGTGTCGCTTAGCTTAGCCATCCAGCGACCTCGGTGCAAATTTTAGGACTAAAAATAATATTGTGAGGTGTGAGGTGTTCAGAATAGACTGAAAATGAGTGTAAATTATAGTTATTGAGGTTAATAATACTATGGGATCAAAATGACCCCAAAATTCTATGATTTAAGCTGTTTTTGAGGGTTTTTTGTAAAAAAACAACCGAATCCAAAACACACCCGAATCCGACAAAAAATTTTCAGGGAGGTTTTGGCAAAACGCGTCCGAATCCAAAACACGGCCGCGGAACCGAATCCAAAACCAAAACACAAAACCCGAAAAATTTCCGGTGCACATCTCTAGTTTCCGGAGCAGCTGTGATAGTAGCGGGTCTTCCACAAATGTTGTTTTCCATGGCTTCCTCCTGGAACCCTGTAGCTGTGGAGATTTCAGTTCCTCTGGTGATGTGTTGTTGAGGTCAGGGGTACGGCTGAGGTCTTCAGGTGTCTGTAGGGTAAAAAAAAACATATTTAGTAAAAAGCGTGGGAGAATGGAAAGCTATCACAGAGGACTTTGACAGGCGCTGGAATTTCCCAAACTGGAGTGGTGCGATAGACGGGAAACATGTGCGCATCACCAAACCCACCAACAGCGGGTCGGACTTGTCACGATCCGGGTATCTGGACGCCATTTCTTACCCATCAGATGCCTCCTAGGGCTGGCTCAGCGCTCCAGGACCGGATCCCATCTGTTGTCCTGATGTGTACATTCCTGTATCCTCTCCTGTCACTCTGGGACGCTGTCACAGTGAACGCCGTGTTACGCCTGGCATGGCGTCTCCCGCGGCCTCCGCCGCCGTCCCTGGGCTTCTGCATGCGGAGTGTCTGAGTGGCGATTGCGTCGGCCGCGGCCTCCGCTGTGTCCGCGTGGTTGGATGTGCACCTGTCAGCTTGGCGTCTCCTGTCTCCGGTGGCCGGCGCCGCCATTACTGTTTTCATTACCACATGGATTACAAACCAAACTTCCCTCCAAGTGTCTGCATGGGCGCAGCCATCTTGGATTTTGTCAGCTGATCATTTCCACCAATCTGTTCTCAGTATTGATAATCTGCATAATTGCCTAGCCAATCCCTTCCTTGCTGCAGGTATAAATACACTGTGCCTGAGCAAGGAAGGCGTCAGTGCTTTGGTTGTCAAACCTAGTTCCTGTTTGTCTCTCTCCTGTGATTGTCTTCCAGGTTCCAGCTCCTGTCTCAAGACTTCCACCATAGAGACCCGCACCAGCATTCCACCTGCGGTGTAGCCTGACTCTCCGATCCATTGTGGATTCATCTGTTTCCAGCTACAACATTACCTGCTTCCAGCCCAGCTTCCAGCAGAGTACAGCTTCTCTTAAAGGGCCGGTGTCCTTTCTACACTTTACCACTCTCCACCGGTATTATTATTTCTCCGCTCTCAAGTTCTACATTTCATTCATATTGCATCGCTCTCAAGCTTCATTTATTATTTAACTGGTTCCAGCCAGTATCCACTCCGTGCTAACAACAGTCTGGTTCCAGCCAGTATCCACAGCAGCCGTTTTATCTTCAGCAACCCAGCTTTTCCTGGAACACCAGCTGGTACAATCCTGGGTTATCTCCATTGCTACAGTCGGGCCTGGTAAGGACTTTCCATCTAGAAGATTATAAGAACTATCTCACACTACCAGTGCCCTGTGGCTCCTGCCACCCTGTAGTACCCAGGAACTATATTTATTCTTTGCTGACTTTTATGTTTTCTTTTACTGCTGCTGTGTTGCGGAGTTGTCATAATAAACATCATTGACTTTTATCCAAGTTGTCGTGGTCACGCCTTCGGGCAGTTATTATTCATGTTACTTACATGTCCAGGGGTCTGATACAACCTCCCAGGTTCCGGTACATCTCAGCCCCTACAACTGAGGCTGCCTCCCGTCAGCTCAGGCCCTCAGTTGTGACAGGACTACTTTAATTATAAAGGCTACTTTAGCATTGTTCTCATGGCGGTGGTCAATGCAAACTATGAATTTATTTTCCTGGATGTTGGGAAAAATGGTCTTTGCTCAGATGGTGGATCCTTGAAAAATACGCGCTTCTATGATAGGCTCACCACCAACTCCATTCATCTGCCGCCTGTTGAGCAAACAAAGAATGGCCTGGGATTTGTGTTTGTGGCAGATGAGGCCTTCGCACTGCATGAACACATAATGAAGCCCTACCCGCAAAGAGTCCTGAACCACGATAGGCGCATTTTCAACTACCGCCTTTCTAGGGCCCGTCGGGTTGTTGAGAATGCATTTGGCATTCTCAGCAACCGGTTCAGGATCTTCCACAAACCCATTAACATGAGGCTGGACAAAATTGACTGTGTAGTAATAGTAACAGCATGCTGTATACTGCATAACATGCTCCGACGTAAGGCCACGAGGCAAATGCCTTTGCTCCCAGCAGGACCGGAAGACCCCAACCAGCCAGTGGTGACAGTGCCGATTTCCTCGCTGGGACCACCTGCAGTAACTTTACGCGGCACTGCAAGGGCAAAAGAGGTCCGGGAAAAATATAATTCCTTTTTCAATGGGGAAGGAGCTGTGGCATGGCAGTAGGAATATATTAGGTAATAACAATTAAAAAGCAACTTACCCCTTCGGCCTCCTCCACATCCAGACTTCCCTCCTCGGACTCTGCCATCACCACTAGGGACTCCTTAGCTGACCGTTTCTCCAGGAGGAAGTGTAGTTCTTTGTAGTACCACAGCTGTGGCCAGAGCCGGATTATCAATGGGGCAGATGGAGCTGCAGCTCCAAGCCTTTCATGAAAATAGGCCCACGGCATCCCCTGCAGTGTAGCCAGTGATAACAAGATTTTTTTTTTTTCCTGTCACCACTGTGACCAACAGCCCAGCACACTATACTCCTGGCTGCTCCAAGCACCAACACCGCCGGCTGCCGATTACCTCTACGGAGCCGTCAGAAGCTCTGCCCCCTGGTCGCACTAAGCTCCGCCCCGGCCAACAGAAGCAGTGTTATGTCACCAGTGCGGAACGTCCTCCTGGTTTCTATAAGCTCCGCCTCCTGGTCACGGTAAACTCCGCCCCCTGCCAACGCTAAGCTCTACCCTTGGACATCAGAAGAAGTGAGCAGTGTTGAACTCCCTGGTTGCTCTAAGCTTCGCCCCTAGTCGCACTAAGCTCTGCCCCCTACTTGCACTAAGCTCTGCCCCCAGCCACCAGAAGCAATGACGCCAGTGTGGAAGTCCCTGGTTTCTTTAACCCCCTGGTCGCGTTTAGTTCCACCCCCAATCACTCTAAACTCTACCCCTGCACACCTGAAAATGTGACACCAGTGTGGTAGCCCCCTGGTTGCTCTAAAGCTCCTAAAGTGCTACTATACAGACGATTTTTCCCTACTTGGTTATATTCACTGAAGCGGTCTGCAAAGCAGCATATGGTTGTGCAGTGTAGTGTAACCCTGTGTGCGCTGGTGCAGTGTGGTGTAACCCTGTGTGCGCTGGTGCTGTGTCGTGTAACCCTGTTTGCGCTGGTGCAGTGTGGTGTAACCCTGTGTGCGCTGGTGCAGTGTGGTGTAACCCTGTGTGCGCTGGTGCAGAGCGGTGTAACCCTGTGTGCGCTGGTGCTGTGTGGTGTAACCCTGTGTGCGCTGGTGTAGTGTTGTGTTACCCTGTGTGCACTGGTGCAGTGTGGTGTAACCCTGTGTGCGCTGGTGCAGTGTGGTGTAACCCTGTGTGCGCTGGTGCTGTGTGGTGTAACCCTGTGTGCGCTGGTGTAGTGTTGTGTTACCCTGTGTGCACTGGTGCAGTGTGGTGTAACCCTGGGTGCGCTGGTGCAGTGTGGTGTAACCCGGTGAGTGCGGGTGCAGTGTGGTGTAACCCTGTGTGTGTTGGTGCAGTGTGGTCTAACCCTGTGTGCGCTGGTGCAGTGTGGTGTAACCCTGTGTGTGCTGGTGCAGTGTGGTGTAACCCTGGGTGCGCTGGTGCAGTGTGGTGTAACCCGGTGAGTGCGGGTGCAGTGTGGTGTAACCCTGTGTGTGTTGGTGCAGTGTGGTGTAACCCTGTGTGCGCTGGTGCAGTGTGGTGTAACCCTGTGTGCGCTGGTGCAGTGTGGTGTAACCCTGTGTGTGCTGGTGCAGTGTAACCCTGTGAGTGCGGGTGCCGTATGGTGTAACCCTGTGTGCACTGGTGCAGTGTGGTGTAACCCTGTGTGCGCTGGTGCAGTGTGGTGTAACCCTGTGTGTGTTGGTGTAGTGTGGTGTAACCCTGTGTGCACTGGTGCAGTGTGGTGTAACCCTGTATGCGCTGGTGCAGTGTGGTGTAACCCTGTATGTGCTGGTGCAGTGTGGTGTAACCCAGTGAGTGTGGGTGCAGTGTGGTGTAACCTTATGTGTGTTGGTGTAGTGTGGTGTAACCCTGTGTGCACTGGTGCAATGTGGTGTAACCCTGTATGCGCTGGTGCAGTGTGGTGTAACCCTGTATGTGCTGGTGCAGTGTGGTGTAACCCTGTGAGTGCAGGTGCAGTGTGGTGTAACCCTATGTGTGTTGGTGCAGTGTGGTGTAACCCTGTGTGCACTGGTGCAGTGTGGTGGAACCCTGTGTGCACTGGTGCAGTGTGGTGTAACCCTGTGTGCACTGGTGCAGTGTGGTGGAACCCTGGCCCTCATTCCGAGTTGTTCGCTCGTTATTTTTCTTTGCATCGCAGCGATTTTCCGCAAACTGCGCATGCGCAATGTTCGCACCGCGCCTGCGCCAAGTAAATTTGCTAAGAAGTTTGGTATTTTACTCACGGCTTAACGAAGAAATTTCTTCGTTCTGGTGATCGGAGTGTGATTGACAGGAAGTGGGTGTTTCTGGGCGGAAACTGGCCGTTTTATGGGTGTGTGTGAAAAAACACTGCCGTTTCTGAGAAAAACGTGGGCGTGGCTGGAGAAACGGGGGAGTGTCTGGACGAACGCTGGGTGTGTTTGTGACGTCAAACCAGGAACGAAACTGACTGAACTGATCGCAGTGGCAGAGTAAGTGTCGAGCTACTCAGAAACTGCTAAGAAATTTCTGATCGCTATTCTATTCGCTATTTTGCAAATCTTTCGTTCGCTATTCTGCAAAGCTAAGATTCACTCCCAGTAGGCGGCGGCTTAGCGTGTGCAAAGCTGGTAAAAGCAGCTAGCGAGCGAACAACTCGGAATGAGGGCCCCTGTGTGCACTGGTGCAGTGTGGTGTAACCCTATGAATTCGGGTGTAGTGTGGTGTAACCCTGTGTGCGCTGGTGCAGTGTGGTGTAACCCTGTAAGTGCGGGTGTAGTGTGGTGTAACCCTGTGTGCGCTGGTGCAGTGTGGTGTAACCCTGTGTGCACTGGTGCAGTGTGGTGTAACCCTGTGCGCACTGGTGCAGTGTGGTGGAACCCTGTGTGCACTGGTGCAGTGTGGTGGAACCCTGTGTCCTGGAGCAGTGTGGTGCAAAATACTGTATATGACATGAATATGTATAGGAGGGGTGTATATTATTACAGTATATTGGGTTTATGTGTATATATAGGAGGGTGTATATATGTTTAGTGGCGAGTATGTGTATAAGCAGGGTTTTTGTATATATGTACAGGACAATGGATGTATGTGCATGTACAGGAGGGTGTCTTTATGTATATTAAGGAGCTGTATGTGTATATACATGAGGGAGGTATATACAGTATGTATATTATGAGGAATGTGTATATACAGAGGGATTTATGCATTATGGCCCTCATTCCGAGTTGTTCGCTCGGTATTTTTCATCGCATCGCAGTGAAAATCCGCTTAGTACGCATGCGCAATGTTCGCACTGCGACTGCGCCAAGTAACTTTACTATGAAGAAAGTAATTTTACTCACGGCTTTTTCTTCGCTCCGGCGATCGTAATGTGATTGACAGGAAATGGGTGTTACTGGGCGGAAACACGGCGTTTCAGGGGCGTGTGGCTGAAAACGCTACCGTTTCCGGAAAAAACGCAGGAGTGGCCGGGGAAACGGTGGGAGTGCCTGGGCGAACGCTGGGTGTGTTTGTGACGTCAACCAGGAACGACAAGCACTGAAATGATCGCACAGGCAGAGTAAGTCTGGAGCTACTCAGAAACTGCTAAGTAGTTAGTAATCGCAATATTGCGAATACATCGGTCGCAATTTTAAGAAGCTAAGATTCACTCCCAGTAGGCGGCGGCTTAGCGTGTGTAACTCTGCTAAATTCGCAATGCGACCGATCAACTCGGAATGAGGGCCTATGTACAGTAGGACTACATTGTAGACAATAATGACACTTCGTCCATGATATTGGCTAGTGTGTATGTACTATGTCGCTGTGCACGCATGTCTGACGGGTGATATCACCTGCGAGGGCCATGCTGCTGAATGCAGCCTGGCCCCCACCGTCATTCCTCGCTGACGGCAGCTGCAAGTGTGTATGCACAGATATCGACGGGTACACGCATTGTCTAGTGTGTACCCAGCATAAGGAGCAAGGGCTCTGGTACCTATACTGAGGGCTGGAGAAACCGATCCCCTCTGATCCCAGATAGCTGATGTCGGTGGCAGAAGGGACATGGCTGGGCTAGTAAAGGTAATGGTTCCGGCTTTGTTAGGATTAGAGATGAGCGCCTGAAATTTTTCGGGTTTTGTGTTTTGGTTTTGGGTTCGGTTCCGCGGCCGTGTTTTGGGTTCGAACGCGTTTTGGCAAAACCTCACCGAATTTTTTTTGTCGGATTCGGGTGTGTTTTGGATTCGGGTGTTTTTTTCAAAAAACACTAAAAAACAGCTTAAATCATAGAATTTGGGGGTCATTTTGATCCCAAAGTATTATTAACCTCAAAAACCATAATTTACACTCATTTTCAGTCTATTCTGAATACCTCACACCTCACAATATTTTTTTTAGTCCTAAAATTTGCACCTAAGTCGCTGGATGACTAAGCTAAGCGACCCTAGTGGCCGACACAAACACCGTGCCCATCTAGGAGTGGCACTGCAGTGTCACGCAGGATGGCCCTTCCAAAAAACACTCCCCAAACAGCACATGACGCAAAGAAAAAAAGAGGCGCAATGAGGTAGCTGTGTGAGTAAGATAAGCGACCCTAGTGGCCGACACAAACACCGGGCCCATCTAGGAGTGGCACTGCAGTGTCACGCAGGATGGCCCTTCCAAAAAACCCTCCCCAAACAGCACATGACGCAAAGAAAAAAAGAGGCGCAATGAGGTAGCTGTGTGAGTAAGATAAGCGACCCTAGTGGCCGACACAAACACCGGGCCCATCTAGGAGTGGCACTGCAGTGTCACGCAGGATGGCCCTTCCAAAAAACACTCCCCAAACAGCAGCACATGACGCAAAGAAGAAAAAAAAGAGGCGCAATGAGGTAGCTGTGTGAGTAAGCTAAGCGACCCTAGTGGCCGACACAAACACCTGGCCCATCTAGGAGTGGCACTGCAGTGTCAGGCCGGATGGCCCTTCCAAAATGGTGGAAGGCGCATGCTCTTCACGTCCAGTGTTGGGAAGGTCAGGCATCGCAACCGACACAATTGGACTCTCCTTGTGGATTTGGGATTTCGAAGAATGCACAGTTCTTTGCTGTGCTGCTTTTGCCAGCTTGAGTCTTTTCATTTTTCTAGCGAGAGGCTGAGTGCTTCCATCCTCATGTGAAGCTGAACCACTAGCCATGAACATAGGCCAGGGCCTCAGCCGTTCCTTGCCACTCCGTGTGGTAAATGGCATATTGGCAAGTTTACGCTTCTCCTCCGACAATTTTATTTTAGGTTTTGGAGTCCTTTTTTTTCTGATATTTGGTGTTTTGGATTTGACATGCTCTGTACTATGACATTGGGCATCGGCCTTGGCAGACGACGTTGCTGGCATTTCATCGTCTCGGCCATGACTAGTGGCAGCAGCTTCAGCACGAGGTGGAAGTGGATCTTGATCTTTCCCTAATTTTGGAACCTCAACATTTTTGTTCTCCATATTTTAATAGGCACAACTAAAAGGCACCTCAGGTAAACAATGGAGATGGATACTAGTATACAATTATGGACTGCCTGCCGACTGCAGACACAGAGGTAGCCACAGCCGTGAACTACCGTACTGTACTGTGTCTGCAGCTAATATAGACTGGTTGATAAAGAGAAGATGTCTATGTAACTATGTATGTATAAAGAAGAATGAAAAAATTCCACGGTTAGGTGGTATTACAATTATGGACGGACTGCCTGCCGAGTGCAGAGACACAGAGGTAGCCACAGCCGTGAACTACCGTACTGTGTCTGCTGCGACTGGATGATAAATGATATAAAAAATATATATATATCACTACTGCAGCCGGACAGGTATATATTATATATTATATAATGACGGACCTGCTGGACACTGTCTGTCAGCAGAATGAGTTTTATTTTTATAGAATAAAAAAAAAAAAACACACAAGTGAAGTCACACGACGAGTGTTTAACTTTTTCAGGCAATCACAATATAAGTATACTACTAACTATACTGGTGGTCAGTGTGGTCAGGTCACTGGTCAGTCACACTGGCAGTGGCACTCCTGCAGCAAAAGTGTGCACTGTTTAATTTTAATATAATATGTACTCCTGGCTCCTGCTATAACCTATAACTGGCACTGCAGTAGTGCTCCCCAGTCTCCCCCACAATTATAAGCTGTGTGAGCTGAGCAGTCAGACAGATATATAATATATATAGATGATGCAGCACACTGGCCTGAGCCTGAGCAGTGCACACAGATATGGTATGTGACTGACTGAGTCACTGTGTGTATCGCTTTTTTCAGGCAGAGAACGGATATATTAAATAAACTGCACTGTGTGTCTGGTGGTCACTCACTATATAATATATTATGTACTCCTGGCTCCTGCTATAACCTATAACTGGCACTGCAGTAGTGCTCCCCAGTCTCCCCCACAATTATAAGCTGTGTGAGCTGAGCAGTCAGACAGATATATATAATATTATATATAGATAATAGATGATGCAGCACACTGGCCTGAGCCTGAGCAGTGCACACAGATATGGTATGTGACTGACTGAGTCACTGTGTGTATCGCTTTTTTCAGGCAGAGAACGGATATATTAAATAAACTGCACTGTGTGTCTGGTGGTCACTCACTATATAATATATTATGTACTCCTGGCTCCTGCTATAACCTATAACTGGCACTGCAGTAGTGCTCCCCAGTCTCCCCCACAATTATAAGCTGTGTGAGCTGAGCAGTCAGACAGATATATATAATATTATATATAGATAATAGATGATGCAGCACACTGGCCTGAGCCTGAGCAGTGCACACAGATATGGTATGTGACTGAGTCACTGTGTGCTGTGTATCGCTTTTTTCAGGCAGAGAACGGATTATAAAGTAAACTGCACTGTCCTCACTAGTAAACTCTCTCCACTCAGTCTCTACACTTCTACAGTAACAGTACTCCTCCTAGTCAGCTCCAGTAAATCTCTCTCAGTCTCTTATAATCTAAATGGAGAGGACGCCAGCCACGTCCTCTCCCTATCAATCTCAATGCACGTGTGAAAATGGCGGCGACGCGCGGCTCCTTATATAGAATCCGAGTCTCGCGATAGAATCCGAGCCTCGCGAGAATCCGACAGCGTCATGATGACGTTCGGGCGCGCTCGGGTTAACCGAGCAAGGCGGGAAGATCCGAGTCGCTCGGACCCGTGAAAAAAAACATGAAGTTCTGGCGGGTTCGGATTCAGAGAAACCGAACCCGCTCATCTCTAGTTAGGATACAGAGATCTGGGGGCAGCAGCCGGGGACAGGGTTGGACTGGCCCACAGGGGTACAGGGGAAACTACTGCCTGGGGCCCCACCTCCTGCTCTAAGGATCAGGTTCCAGACTGTGCTGTTACTAATCCAGTACATTATCATGCATGCACTATAGTATTTACTGTATATATTTATCTAGGGGACAAACACTTGAAAAATGATTAGGCAAACCAATGTGGAGGCTGGGCACCCCCCCTCTAGGGACTGGCCACACCCCTAAACATGGGCCCCTACCACTGTATCCCCCCCTCCCCCCGGTGGGCCCTACATGCCCCAGTCCGTCACTGGTCGGGAATCATCTGTATGCTGCGAGTCAGTGGGAGCTGCTGTCCTAAGAGATGATGAGGGATGTTTGGTCACGGGGGGTGGCAGGCCTTGGACTACATGCAAGCACACATGTTGGTGTGTGTGTAATACAGTTGGCTTATTGAATTTTTTTGGTGCTTCTTAAGTGCAGGTTGTTGTGTTTAAGTTAGTTACAGAAAACAATGCGGGAAAGTCAATTAACATTGCAGGGATGTAGCTTCTCGGTTAAGTGCCTGGGCTATTCATTCGCTCACATGGTAAACCTGATACTAGTGGATTTCTACTCACAGTCCCAAGAGGGCGAGCAGAAATCTGCATCAAGTATTTACTCAAAAGATACAAGTAAAGATACAACAGTAATACAGAGAAGAGCTACAACCAATAGTACATACGTTTGATCGCCAGCACTCCCGAATCCAGGTCTCAGTCAGTCTTAGCAAGATGACCTTCAGAGAATAGACTGAGCCCGGCCAGGAGGACTCTCTTCTATACAATGGGTCCAAATTCAATACAATAGGAAATGTAAGCTCTTCTTCCATAGGTCAAGGGGCAGGTCATTTACAGTACATGAGGGGTCATAGGTTGGTTTGAATGAATGGGCGACGCTTGGTCCAGGTGTGCTTGCAGGTCTCCGCCAACGGGTTCCCGCCGAATATCAAGAGTACAGTATTTACAGTATTTGTGAATATTACAATTCTCCGCATATCTATCTAAAATACTGCACATCTGGATACCAAACACTAAGTCCTAACCTTGCTCTGTCCCCTCACATCCTGTAAAGCTGGATATCTCTATTATTCTGCCCTTTGAGTAAATGTAACTTGCTCACAATGTGTGTGGAGACTATTGGGTAAATTTACTAAGATGGGAGATCCATTTAAGATGGGATGTTGCTCATAGCAACCAATCGGATTCCAGGTATTATCTCCTAGAAGGTTCTAGATAAATGAGAAGTAGAATCTGATTGGTTGCTATAGGCAACATCCCATCTTAAATAGAACTCCCATCTTAGTAAATTTACCACGATGTGTAAATTGTGCACTATATGAATTTAATATTGAATATGTCTTTGTAGCTTTTCTGTGCGAATGTGTATGTTACCGTATTTACTCATACCACGCGCCAATACGCAAGGTTCGTGAACCTATGTACGTAACGTACGTGTATGCGTACGCATGGCGAGAACACGCCCGCACAGAGGCCAGTCTGTGTGGTGTTTGCACGTGGTGTGTGTGAGTGTAATATTTTCAACTTCGACAGTAGCATTGCGCCAGTAATACATGCAACACTGCAGCGGCAGCACTCTATGGAGAATAATTACCACAACAATTATTGACGGTGACCAGTGTTCAGTGTTATTGCAGCATTTGGTCAGGGTACACTGTATGTGCACACAGAGGTGCAGCTGTGACTGTACTGCACTGTATCAGAAATGTCTGGTAAATGTGCTGGGCGTTTCTGGTAGAGATGAGCGGGTTCGGTTCCTCGGAATCCGAACTTCAGCCTTTTTACACGGGTCCGAGGCACACTCGGATCTTCCCGCCTTGCTCGGCTAACCCGAGCGCGCCGAACGTCATCATCCCGCTGTCGGATTCTCGCGAGGCTCGTATTCTATCGCGAGACTCGGATTCTATATAAGGAGCCGCGCGTCGCCGCCATTTTCACACGTGCATTGAGATTGATAGGGAGAGGACGTGGCTGGCGTCCTCTCCGTTAGAATAGATAGAGACACTTGAGTTGATTACTTAGTAATTTTGGGGAGCATTAGGAGTACTCAGAGTGCAGAGTTTTGCTGATAGTTACTAGTGACTGACCACCACCAGTTTTATTTATTATTTAATATAATCCGTTCTCTGCCTGAAAAAAAAACGATACACAGTCACATACCATATCTGTGCTCAGCCTCAGTGTGCTGCATGATAATATCATCTATGTATATCTGACTGTGCTGAGTGCTCACGGCTCACACAGCTGAATTGTGGGGGAGACTGGGGAGCAGTTATAGCAGGAGTACAGTGCACACTTTTGCTGCCAGTGTGACTGACCAGTGACCACCAGTATATTGTCTGCCTGAAAAAGTTAAACACTCCTGTGGTGTTTTTTTTTTTTATTCTATAAACGCATTCTGCTGACAGTGTCCAGCAGGTCCGTCATTCATTATATTATATAAATATTTACCTGCAGTAGTGTTATATTTTTTTGTTCATCTCTATCATCTTTATCATCTCTATATTAGCAGACGCAGTACGGTAGTCCACGGCTGTGGCTACCTCTGTGTCGTCAGTGCTCGTCCATAATTGTATACCTACCTGTGGTGGGTTTTTTTTTTCTATCTTCTTCATACTAGTAGTTTAGGAGTCTGCTGACAGTGTCCAGCAGGTCCGTCATTATATTATATATACCTGCAGTAGTGATATATATATATATTTTATATCATTATCATCTCTATACTAGCAGACGCAGTACGGTAGTCCACGGCTGTAGCTACCTCTGTGTCGTCAGTGCTCGTCCATAATTGTATACCTACCTGTGGTGGGGTTTTTTTCCTATCTTCTTCATACTAGTAGTTTAGGAGTCTGCTGACAGTGTCCAGCATGTCCGTCATTATATTATATATACCTGCAGTAGTGATATATATATATTTTTTATATCATTATCATCTCTATACTAGCAGACGCAGTACGGTAGTCCACGGCTGTGGCTACCTCTGTGTCGTCAGTGCTCGTCCATAATTGTATACCTACCTGTGGTGGGGGTTTTTTTTCTATCTTCTTCATACTAGTAGTTTAGGAGTCTGTTGACAGTGTCCAGCAGGTCCGTCATTATATTATATATACCTGCAGTAGTGATATATATATATTTTTTTATATCATTAGCATCTCTATACTAGCAGACGCAGTACGGTAGTCCACGGCTGTAGCTACCTCTGTGTCGTCAGTGCTCGTCCATAATTGTATACCTACCTGTGGTGGGGTTTTTTTTTCTATCTTCTTCATACTAGTAGTTTAGGAGTCTGCTGACAGTGTCCAGCAGGTCCGTCATTATATTATATATACCTGCAGTAGTGATATATATATATTTTTTTATATCATTATCATCTCTATACTAGCAGACGCAGTACGGTAGTCCACGGCTGTGGCTACCTCTGTGTCGTCAGTGCTCGTCCATAATTGTATACCTACCTGTGGTGGGTTTTTTTTTCTATCTTCTTCATACTAGTAGTTTAGGAGTCTGCTGACAGTGTCCAGCAGGTCCGTCATTATATTATATTTACCTGCAGTAGTGATATATATATATTTTTTATATCATTATCATCTCTATACTAGCAGACACAGTACGGTAGTCCACGGCTGTAGCTACCTCTGTGTCGTCAGTGCTCGTCCATAATTGTATACCTACCTGTGGTGGGTTTTTTTTTTCTATCTTCTTCATACTAGTAGTTTAGGAGTCTGCTGACAGTGTCCAGCAGGTCAGTCATTATATTATATATACCTGCAGTAGTGATATATATATATTTTTTATATCATTATCATCTCTATACTAGCAGACGCAGTACGGTAGTCCACGGCTGTGGCTACCTCTGTGTCGTCAGTGCTCGTCCATAATTGTATACCTACTGTACCTGTGGTGGGGTTTTTTTTTCTATCTTCTTCATACTAGTAGTTTAGGAGTCTGCTGACAGTGTCCAGCAGGTCCGTCATTATATTATATATACCTGCAGTAGTGATATATATATATTTCTCTGACGTCCTAGTGGATGCTGGGAACTCCGAAAGGACCATGGGGAATAGCGGCTCCGCAGGAGACTGGGCACAACTAAAGAAAGCTTTTAGGTCACCTGGTGTGCACTGGCTCCTCCCACTATGACCCTCCTCCAAGCCTCAGTTAGATTTTGTGCCCGGCCGAGGTTGGATGCACACTAGGGGCTCTCCTGAGCTTCTAGAAAGAAAGTATATATTTAGGTTTTTTATTTTACAGTGAGACCTGCTGGCAACAGGCTCACTGCAGCGAGGGACTAAGGGGAGAAGAAGCGAACCTACCTGCTTGCAGCTAGCTTGGGCTTCTTAGGCTACTGGACACCATTAGCTCCAGAGGGACCGACCGCATGGAACTGGCCTTGGTGTTCGGTCCCGGAGCCGCGCCGCCGTCCCCCTTACAGAGCCAGAAGTAAGTCCGGAAAATCGGCGGCAGAAGACATCAGTCTTCACCAAGGTAGCGCACAGCACTGCAGCTGTGCGCCATTGCTCCTCATACACACTTCACACTCCGGTCACTGAGGGTGCAGGGCGCTAGGGGGGGGCGCCCTGAGCAGCAATAAAAAGACCTTGGCTGTTAAAAATACCACAATATATAGCCCCAGAGGCTATATATGTGATAATTACCCCTGCCAGAATCCAGAAAAAAGCGGGAGAATAGTCCGCAAAAAAGGGGCGGAGCTATCTCCCTCAGCACACTGGCGCCATTTCTCCCTCACAGTTCCGCTGGAAGGAAGCTCCCTGACTCTCCCCTGCAGTCTACACTACAGAAAAGGGTAAAAAAGAGAGGGGGGGCACTAAATTTAGGCGCAGTATATATAACAGCAGCTATAGAGGACATAATTCAGTTAGTCCCTGCATTATATAGCGCTCTGGTGTGTGCTGGCATACTCTCACTCTGTCTCCCCAAAGGGCTTTTGTGGGTACTGTCCTCTGTTAGAGCATTCCCTGTGTGTGTGCGGTGTGTCGGTACGGCTGTGTCGACATGTTTGATGAGGATAATGATGTGGAAGCGGAGCAGTTGCATATAGAAGGGATGTCACCCCCTGCGGGGCAGACACCTGAGTGGATGGACTTATGGAAGGAATTGCGTGCACGCGTCGACTCCTTACACAAAAAATTTGACGACATGCCAAATGCGGGACAGCCGGCTTCTCAGCTCGTGCCTGTCCAGGTGTCTCAAAGGCCTTCGGGGGCTCTAAAACGCCCGCTACCTCAGATGGCAGACGCGGATGTGGACACGGATACTGACACCAGTGTCGACGACGATGAGTCTAGTCTAATGTCCACTAAGGCCATTCGTTGCATGATTGAAGCAATGAAAAAGGTGTTACAAATTTCTGATATAAACCCAGGTACCACTAAAAAGGGTATTATGTTTGGGGAGAAAAAACTACCCGTAGTCTTTCCCCCATCAGAAGAATTAAATGAAGTGTGTGAAGAAGCGTGGGCTTTCCCTGATAAAAGATTGGTAATCTCTAAGAAGTTACTAATGGCGTTCCCTTCCCCGCCAGAGGATAGGTCACGTTGGGAGACACCACCTAGGGTGGATAAAGCGCTCACACGTTTGTCTAAAAAGGTGGCACTACCGTCTCCGGATACGGCCGCCCTCAAGGAACCTGCTGATAGAAAGCAGGAGGCTATCCTGAAGTCTGTATATACACATTCAGGCATTATACTTAGACCTGCTATTGCGTCAGCATGGATGTGCAGTGCTGCCGCTGCGTGGTCAGATTCCCTGTCAGAAAATATTGACACCCTAGACAGGGACACTATTCTGCTAACCATAGAGCATATAAAAGACTCAGTCTTATACATGAGAGATGCACAGAGGGAGATCTGCCGGCTGGCATCTAAAATAAGTGCACTGTCCATTTCTGCTAGGAGAGGCTTATGGACTCGCCAGTGGACAGGGGATGCAGATTCAAAAAGGCACATGGAAGTTTTGCCTTATAAGGGTGAGGAGTTATTCGGGGATGGTCTCTCGGACCTAGTTTCCACAGCAACTGCTGGGAAGTCAGCATTTTTACCCCATGTTCCCTCACCGCCTAAAAAGGCGCCGTTTTATCAGGTACAGTCCTTTCGGACTCAGAAAAACAGGCGTGGAAAAGGCGGGTCCTTTCTGTCCAGAGGCAAAGGTAGGGGAAAAAGGCTGCAACAAACAGCAGGTTCCCAGGAGCAAAAGTCCTCCCCCGCTTCTTCCAAGTCCGCCGCATGACGGTGGGGCTCCACAGGCGGAGCCAGGTACGGTGGGGGGCCGCCTCAAAAATTTCAGCGATCAGTGGGCTCGCTCACAGGTGGATCCCTGGATCCTGCAAATAGTATCTCAAGGGTACAAACTGGAATTCGAGGCGTCTCCACCCCACCGGTTCCTAAAATCTGCCTTGCCGACAACTCCCTCAGGCAGGGAGGCTGTGCTAGAGGCAATTCACAAGCTGTATTCCCAGCAGGTGATAGTCAAGGTGCCCCTACTTCAACAAGGACGGGGTTACTATTCCACACTGTTTGTGGTACCGAAACCGGACGGTTCGGTGAGACCCATTTTAAATTTGAAATCCTTGAACACATACATAAAAAAATTCAAGTTCAAGATGGAATCGCTCAGGGCGGTTATTGCAAGCCTGGACGAGGGGGATTACATGGTATCCCTGGACATCAAGGATGCTTACCTGCATGTCCCCATTTACTATCCTCACCAGGAGTACCTCAGATTTGTGGTACAGGATTGCCATTACCAATTCCAGACGCTGCCGTTTGGACTCTCCACGGCACCGAGGGTGTTTACCAAAGTAATGGCGGAAATGATGATACTCCTTCGAAGAAAGGGAGTTTTAATTATCCCGTACTTGGACGATCTCCTAATAAAGGCGAGGTCCAAGGAGCAGTTGTTGGTGGGAGTAGCACTATCTCAGGAGGTGCTACACCAGCACGGTTGGATTCTGAATATTCCAAAATCACAGCTGGTTCCGACGACACGTCTACTGTTCCTGGGTATGATCCTGGACACAGTCCAGAAAAAAGTGTTTCTCCCGGAGGAGAAAGCCAAGGAGCTGTCATCTCTAGTCAGAGAATTCCTGAAACCGAAACAGGTATCGGTGCATCACTGCACGCGGGTCCTGGGAAAGATGGTGGCTTCTTACGAAGCAATTCCTTTCGGCAGGTTCCATGCCAGAATCTTTCAGTGGGACCTGTTGGACCAGTGGTCCTGATCGCATCTTCAGATGCATCGCCTGATAACCCTGTCTCCAAGAACCAGGGTGTCTCTGCTGTGGTGGCTGCAGAGTGCCCATCTTCTAGAGGGCCGCAGATTCGGCATACAGGACTGGGTCCTGGTGACCACGGATGCCAGCCTTCGGGGCTGGGGGGCAGTCACACAGGGAAGAAACTTCCAAGGACTATGGTCGAGTCAGGAGACTTCCCTACACATAAATATTCTGGAACTAAGGGCCATTTACAACGCCCTAAGTCAGGCAAGGCCTCTGCTTCAAAACCAGCCGGTACTGATCCAGTCAGACAACATCACGGCAGTCGCCCATGTAAATCGACAGGGCGGCACAAGAAGCAGGATGGCAATGGCAGAAGCCACAAGGATTCTCCGATGGGCGGAAAATCACGTACTAGCACTGTCAGCAGTGTTCATTCCGGGAGTGGACAACTGGGAAGCAGACTTTCTCAGCAGGCACGACCTCCACCCGGGAGAGTGGGGACTTCATCCAGAAGTCTTCACGCTGTTTGTAAATCGATGGGAACGTCCACAAGTGGACATGATGGCGTCCCGCCTAAACAAAAAACTAGAGAGATATTGCGCCAGGTCAAGGGACCCTCAGGCGATAGCTGTGGACGCTCTGGTGACACCGTGGGTGTACCAGTCAGTTTATGTGTTCCCTCCTCTGCCTCTCATACCAAGGGTACTGAGAATAATAAGAAAACGAGGAGTAAGAACAATACTCGTGGTTCCGGATTGGCCAAGACGAGCGTGGTACCCGGAACTTCAAGAGATGATCTCAGAGGACCCATGGCCTCTGCCGCTCAGACAGGACCTGCTGCAGCAGGGGCCCTGTCTGTTCCAAGACTTACCGCGGCTGCGTTTGACGGCATGGCGGTTGAACGCCGGATCCTGAAGGAAAAGGGCAATCCGGAGGAAGTCATTCCTACGCTGATTAAAGCCAGGAAAGATGTAACTGCAAAGCATTATCACCGCATATGGCGGAAATATGTTGCTTGGTGTGAGGCCAAAAAGGCCCCAACAGAGGAATTTTAACTAGGTCGATTTCTGCATTTCCTACAAGCAGGAGTGACTATGGGCCTGAAATTAGGCTCCATTAAGGTACAGATCTCGGCTCTGTCGATTTTCTTCCAGAAAGAACTGGCTTCATTGCCTGAAGTTCAGACGTTTGTGAAGGGAGTGCTGCATATTCAGACCCCGTTTGTGCCTCCAGTGGCACCTTGGGATCTCAACGTGGTGTTGAGTTTCTTAAAATCACATTGGTTTGAGCCACTTAAAACCGTGGATCTAAAATATCTCACGTGGAAAGCGGTCATGTTATTGGCCTTGGCTTCGGCCAGGCGTGTGTCAGAATTGGCGGCTTTGTCATGTAAAAGCCCTTATCTGATTTTCCATATGCATAGGGCAGAATTGAGGACTCGTCCTCAGTTTCTCCCTAAGGTGGTATCAGCTTTTCACTTGAACCAACCTATTGTGGTGCCTGCGGCTACTAGGGACTTGGAGGATTCCAAGTTGCTGGACGTAGTCAGGGCCTTGAAAATTTATGTTTCCAGGACGGCTGGAGTCAGGAAAACTGACTCGCTATTTATCCTGTATGCACCCAACAAGCTGGGTGCTCCTGCTTCTAAGCAGACTATTGCTCGCTGGATTTGTAGCACAATTCAGCAGGCGCATTCTGCGGCTGGACTGCCGCATCCTAAATCAGTAAAAGCCCATTCCACAAGGAAGGTGGGCTCATCTTGGGCGGCTGCCCGAGGGGTCTCGGCTTTACAGCTTTGCCGAGCTGCTACTTGGTCAGGGGCAAACACGTTTGCAAAATTCTACAGATTTGATACCCTGGCTGAGGAGGACCTTGAGTTCTCTCATTCGGTGCTGCAGAGTCATCCGCACTCTCCCGCCCGTTTGGGAGCTTTGGTATAATCCCCATGGTCCTTTCGGAGTTCCCAGCATCCACTAGGACGTCAGAGAAAATAAGATTTTACTCACCGGTAAATCTATTTCTCGTAGTCCGTAGTGGATGCTGGGCGCCCGTCCCAAGTGCGGATTGTCTGCAATACTTGTACATAGTTACTGTTAACTAAAGGGTTATTGTTGAGCCATCTGTTGAGAGGCTCAGTTGTTTTCATACTGTTAAACTGGGTATTGTATCACGAGTTATACAGTGTGATTGGTGTGGCTGGTAAGAGTCTTACCCGGGATTCAAAATCCTTCCTTATTATGTCAGCTCGTCCTGGCACAGTGTCCTAACTGAGGCTTGGAGGAGGGTCATAGTGGGAGGAGCCAGTGCACACCAGGTGACCTAAAAGCTTTCTTTAGTTGTGCCCAGTCTCCTGCGGAGCCGCTATTCCCCATGGTCCTTTCGGAGTTCCCAGCATCCACTACGGACTACGAGAAATATATTTACCGGTGAGTAAAATCTTATTTTTTTATATCATTATCATCTCTATACTAGCAGACGCAGTACGGTAGTCCACGGCTATAGCTACCTCTGTGTCGTCAGTGCTCGTCCATAATTGTATACCTACCTGTGGTGGGTTTTTTTTTCTATCTTCTTCATACTAGTAGTTTAGGAGTCTGCTGACAGTGTCCTGCAGTAGTGATATATATATATTTTTTATATCATTATCATCTCTAAACTAGCAGACGCAGTACGGTAGTCCACGGCTGTAGCTACCTCTGTGTCGTCAGTCACTCGTCATCCATAAGTATACTAGTATCCATCCATCTCCATTGTTTACCTGAGGTGCCTTTTAGTTGTGCCTATTAAAATATGGAGAACAAAAATGTTGAGGTTCCAAAAATAGGGAAAGATCAAGATCCACTTCCACCTCGTGCTGAAGCTGCTGCCACTAGTCATGGCCGAGACGATGAAATTCCATCAACGTCGTCTGCCAAGGCCGATGCCCAATGTCATAGTACAGAGCATGTAAAATCCAAAACACAAAATATCAGTAAAAAAAGGACTCAAAAATCGAAAATAAAATCGTCGGAGGAGAAGCGTAAACTTGCCAATATGCCATTTACCACACGGAGTGGCAAGGAACGGCTGAGGCCCTGGCCTATGTTCATGGCTAGTGGTTCAGCTTCACATGAGGATGGAAGCACTCAGCCTCTCGCTAGAAAAATGAAAAGACTTAAGCTGGCAAAAGCACAGCAAAGAACTGTGAGTTCTTCGAAATCACAAATCCACAAGGAGAGTCCAATTGTGTCGGTTGCGATGCCTGACCTTCCCAACACTGGACGTGAAGAGCATGCGCCTTCCACCATTTGCACGCCCCCTGCAAGTGCTGGAAGGAGCACCCGCAGTCCAGTTCCTGATAGTCAGATTGAAGATGTCAGTGTTGAAGTACACCAGGATGAGGAGGATATGGGTGTTGCTGGCGCTGGGGAGGAAATTGACAAGGAGGATTCTGATGGTGAGGTGGTTTGTTTAAGTCAGGCACCCGGGGAGGCACCTGTTGTCCGTGGGAGGAATATGGCCATTGACATGCCTGGTGAAAATACCAAAAAAATCAGCTCTTCGGTGTGGAAGTATTTCAACAGAAATGCGGACAACAGGTGTCAAGCCGTGTGTTGCCTTTGTCAAGCTGTAATAAGTAGGGGTAAGGACGTTAACCACCTCGGAACATCCTCCCTTATACGTCACCTGCAGCGCATTCATCATAAGTCAGTGACAAGTTCAAAAACTTTGGGCGACAGCGGAAGCAGTCCACTGACCAGTAAATCCCTTCCTCTTGTAACCAAGCTCACGCAAACCACCCCACCAACTCCCTCAGTGTCAATTTCCTCCTTCCCCAGGAATGCCAATAGTCCTGCAGGCCATGTCACTGGCAATTCTGACGAGTCCTCTCCTGCCTGGGATTCCTCCGATGCATCCTTGAGTGTAACGCCTACTGCTGCTGGCGCTGCTGTTGTTGCTGCTGGGAGTCGATGGTCATCCCAGAGGGGAAGTCGTAAGACCACTTTTACTACTTCCACCAAGCAATTGACTGTCCAACAGTCCTTTGCGAGGAAGATGAAATATCACAGCAGTCATCCTGCTGCAAAGCGGATAACTGAGGCCTTGGCATCCTGGGCGGTGAGAAACGTGGTTCCGGTATCCATCATTACTGCAGAGCCAACTATAGACTTGATTGAGGTACTGTGTCCCCGATACCAAATACCATCTAGGTTCCATTTCTCTAGGCAGGCGATACCGAAAATGTACACAGACCTCAGAAAAAGACTCACCAGTGTCCTAAAAAATGCAGTTGTACCCAATGTCCACTTAACCACGGACATGTGGACAAGTGGAGCAGGGCAGACTGAGGACTATATGACTGTGACAGCCCACTGGGTAGATGTATTGACTCCCGCCGCAAGAACAGCAGCGGCGGCACCAGTAGCAGCATCTCGCAAACGCCAACTCTTTCCTAGGCAGGCTACGCTTTGTATCACCGCTTTCCAGAATACGCACACAGCTAAAAACCTCTTACGGCAGCTGAGGAAGATCATCGCAGAATGGCTTACCCCAATTGGACTCTCCTGTGGATTTGTGGCATCGGACAACGCCAGCAATATTGTGTGTGCATTAAATATGGGCAAATTCCAGCACGTCCCATGTTTTGCACATACCTTGAATTTGGTGGTGCAGAATTATTTAAAAAACGAGAGGGGCGTGCAAGAGATGCTGTCGGTGGCCAGAAGAATTGCGGGACACTTTCGGCGTACAGGCACCACGTACAGAAGACTGGAGCAACACCAAAAACGCCTGAACCTGCCCTGCCATCATCTGAAGCAAGAAGTGGTAACGAGGTGGAATTCAACCCTCTATATGCTTCAGAGGTTGGAGGAGCAGCAAAAGGCCATTCAAGCCTATACAACTGACCACGATATAGGAGGTGGAATGCACCTGTCTCAAGCGCAGTGGAGAATGACTTCAAGGTTGTGCAAGGTTCTGCAACCTTTTGAACTTGCCACACGTGAAGTCAGTTCAGACACTGCCAGCCTGAGTCAGGTCATTCCCCTCATCAGGCTTTTGCAGAAGAAGCTGGAGACATTGAAGGAGGAGCTAACACTGAGCGATTCCGCTAGGCATGTGGGACTTGTGGATGGAGCCCTTAATTCGCTTAACAAGGATTCACGGGTGGTCAATCTGTTGAAATCAGAGCACTACATTTTGGCCACCGTGCTCGATCTTAGATTTAAAACCTACGTTGTATCTCTCTTTCCGGCAGACACAAGTCTGCAGGGGTTCAAAGAACTGCTGGTGAGAAAATTGTCAAGTCAAGCGGAACGCGACCTGTCAACATCTCCTCCTTCACATTCTCCCGCAACTGGGGGTGCGAGAAAAAGGCTCAGAATTCCGAGCCCACCTGCTTGCGGTGATGCAGGGCAGTCTGGAGCGACTGCTGATGCTGACATCTGGTCCGGACTGAAGGACCTGACAACGATTACGGACATGTCGTCTACTGTCACTGCATATGATTCTCTCACCATTGAAAGAATGGTGGATGATTATATGAGTGACCGCATTCAAGTAGGCACGTCAGACAGTCCGTACGTATACTGGCAGGAAAAAGAGGCAATTTGGAGGCCCTTGCACAAGCTGGCTTTATTCTACCTAAGTTGCCCTCCCACAAGTGTGTACTCCGAAAGAGTGTTTAGTGCCGCCGCTCACCTTGTCAGCAATCGGCGTACGAGGTTACTTCCAGAAAATGTGGAGAAGATGATGTTCATTAAAATGAACTATAATCAATTCCTCCATGGAGACATTCACCAGCAGCAATTGCCTCCACAAAGTACACAGGGAGCTGTGATGGTGGATTCCAGTGGGGACGAATTGATAATCTGTGAGGAGGGGGATGTACACGGTGATGAATCGGAGGATGATGATGAGGTGGACATCTTGCCTCTGTAGAGCCAGTTTGTGCAAGGAGAGATTAATTGCTTCTTTTTTGGTGGGGGTCCAAACCAACCCGTCATTTCAGTCACAGTCGTGTGGCAGACCCTGTCACTGAAATGATGGGTTGGTTAAAGTGTGCATGTCCTGTTTATACAACATAAGGGTGGGTGGGAGGGCCCAAGGACAATTCCATCTTGCACCTCTTTTTTCTTTCATTTTTCTTTGCGTCATGTGCTGTTTGGGGAGTGTTTTTTGGAAGGGCCATCCTGCGTGACACTGCAGTGCCACTCGTAGATGGGCCAGGTGTTTATGTCGGCCACTAGGGTCACTTATCTTAGTCACACAGCTACCTCATTGCGCCTCATTTTTTTCTTCTTTGCGTCATGTGCTGTTTGGGGAGTATTTTTTGGAAGGGCCATCCGGCCTGACACTGCAGTGCCACTCCTAGATGGGCCAGGTGTTTGTGTCGGCCACTAGGGTCGCTTAGCTTACTCACACAGCTACCTCATTGCGCCTCTTTTTTTCTTTGCGTCATGTGCTGTTTGGGGAGTGTTTTTTGGAAGGGCCATCCTGCGTGACACTGCAGTGCCACTCCTAGATGGGCCAGGTATTTGTGTCGGCCACTAGGGTCGCTGAGCTTAGTCATCCAGCGACCTCGGTGCAAATTTTAGGACTAAAAATAATATTGTGAGGTGTGAGGTGTTCAGAATAGACTGAAAATGAGTGGAAATTATGGTTATTGAGGTTAATAATACTTTGGGATCAAAATGACCCCCAAATTCTATGATTTAAGCTGTTTTTTAGGGTTTTTTGAAAAACACACCCGAATCCAAAACACACCCGAATCCGACAAAAAAAATTCGGTGAGGTTTTGCCAAAACGCGTTCGAACCCAAAACACGGCCACGGAACCGAACCCAAAACCAAAACACAAAACCCGAAAAATTTCCAGTGCACATCTCTAGTTTCTGGGCAGTGACTGGGAGGCGGCTATTAATGCGTGCAAAAAATGGTCTGTCTCATGGGCGTGTTGCATACATGATGCTAAAGTGTTTGCGTACACAGCGGGTCATTCCGAGTTGTTTGCTAGCAGATTTTGGTCGCTGCGTAGTGATCAGGCAAACAATCGGCACTTCTGCGCATGCGTATGCGGTGCAATGCGCACACGTGTCGGACTATTACAACGAAGGATGTAGTTTTACACAAGGACTAGCGAAGCTTTTCAGTCGCACTGCTGGCCGCAGAGTGATTGACATGAAGTGGGCGTTTCTGGGTGTCAACTGACCGTTTTCAGGGAGTGTTCGAAAAAACGCAGGCGTGCCAGGAAAAACGCAGGCGTGGCTGGGTGAACGAAGGGCGTGTTCGTGACGCCAAAACAGGAACTGAATAGTCTGACGTGATCGCAAGCGCTGAGTAGGTCTGGAGCTACTCTAAAACTGCATTAAATTATTTTGTAGCCGCTCTGCGATCCCTTCATTCGCACTTATGCTAAGCTAAAATACACTCCCAGTGGGTGGCGGCATAGCGTTTGCACGGGTGCTAAACACTGCTAGCGAGCAAACAACTCGGAATGACCACCACAGACGCTTCATCGCTCACACTGGAGCCCACACTCAGTTGGAAACGCTGCACTTACCCAAGGACTGGTGCAAGTTTCCATGGTGCGGCCAATAATGGTGTCTAAGCACCAGACAAGAAAGAGGAACTACGCCAAGCGGTATTACAGCATGTAAAGACACTGACAGTGGGTGTTTCAGTCCTTGCACATTCGCACACATATTTATACACAAGGGAAGGGCTTTGTAGCGGCAAATGTATAGTGCAGGTCACATATTGGCTTTATTTATTAATTATTATTATTTCATATGTTTTCATGTTCTGCTCCTCGTACTTTGGGGGTAATTCAGAACGGCGTTAGAACGCCATTGGCGGGGCACGGTCTGGACAACGGAGATGTGTCCGGACCGTTGCGACTTGGGATGCGACAAGTAGCTCCCTGCCAGAGTGCAGGAGCTGCGCAGGTAGGGAGCTTCTTGACAAGTACAAAAGCATCGCCGCTGTGCAATGATCTTATACCTGTGCAGGGGAGGGGGGGGGAATTACCAATTTTCAGGTATATGTTTCTGTCAAAGCACTCTAAATAAAATTAATAAGCCATGAGATTGTGCAGGTGGGGGGTTATGCAGTGATCAATAATATAACAGGTGGTGTATGCGCCATACAGTATATGCCATACCCCCTTTGAAGACCATACCCACACAACACTGGTCACACCCCACACCCCCCATCAGTACTCACACCCCCGCCATGCTGATCTCACACCTCCTGCGGCACACACGCAATAGGCCCTTCAGAAATATCAGCTCCAGGCCCATGTGGACCTTAATCTGGCACTGGCTGCGGCACATACACCTTGGGGTAAATTTACTAAGATGGGAGTTCTATTTAAGATGGGATGTTGCCCATAGCAACCAATCAGATTCGACTTCTTATTTATCTAGCACCTTCTAGAAGATAATACCTGTAATCTGATTGGTTGCTATGGGCAACATCCCATCTTAAATAGAACTCCAATTTTAGTAAATTTACCCCCTTGTCTGCACGGGCCACTGACCTCTTGGACTCCTCCACCTTGCGGTTCTCTTTTACAAAGACTGTCCGTATATTGGCAATTTTCTACCGGACCCAGGCCACCGAGGCAGTAGAGTAGGTGGGCTTGGAGTACTCCACCAGGCGGTTATAAGCAGCCTCATTCTTCTGTTTGTTGCTGTAGTCTGGTGAGGACGTCAGCCACAGACAATCCTCCTCACGGTACAGGCTGATAAAGCGCAATAGGAAATCCCAGCTCTCATAGGACATCTGCAAAATGCAAAAAAAGGAAAAGGAATAAACATGAAAAAAAAACGTTTGTTTTCTAGTATTATTCTGGTTAAATAAAGTTTGTTTTCTAGTTACTGCTGTGAGTTATCTGAAATATGTTGTGATAATACATTGGTGCGCAGGGTGCAGCAGCATAATGGTGTGCCGTGGCTTGCATTGGGACAGCATAATGACGTTTAGGGCACGGCCAGGGGCTTGCAGTGGTGCAGCATTTTGGCCAGTGGGACAGTAAATGGTGGGTGCAGCAGCATAATGGTGGCTTGCCGTGGCACAGTATAATGGCGTTTAAGGCGTGGCCAGTGGCTTGCAGTGGGGCAGCATTTTGGGCAGTGGGACAGTATAATTATGGGTGCAGCAGCATAATGGTGGGCAGTGGTGGTAAAACATCATAATAGTCATTGGTGGCCAGTGGTGTAGCCTGCCTACCTTGTGCAGTGTGTTTGGGAGCTCAGCAGCGTGCTTGCAGCCTCCTCTCCAGTCATGTGCGCAGTTGGGGGAAGAGGAGTGTCCAGGGAGTCGGCTCCTGTCTTCACATATCGCACATCGCAGTGTGATAAATCGAAAGTGGTAAAAAACAGCATGCGCTCGCACCGCGATTCGATAAATATTAAGTGCAGAACATACTATCTTGAGACGGGAGATTCGACCAGCGTGCCCGCGCATCGCGTCGCATGGTACCTAAAATGTGCATACAATCCTTCAATCTATCTCACAGATGCGGTCGAAATCGAAGGGTTGTACCTGATATCTCACAAGTGTATGGGCTACATTACACAGCAGCCTCACATGGGTCAGTCAGGCAAGGGTTAATCCTGCAGGGGTGCAGCTGGTAACTCTCCTGCCTCTGAGTCTGACCTCACATTCTATTCAGGAAAGATTTGTAACATGTTACTATTGCTGCTGATTGCCACTAACCACACAGCTGCCAGGGGGGTGCAACAGCCTTACTGAGTGGCTATTTCATTTACACACACACACACACACACACACACACACACACACACACACACACACACACACACACACAGTTTATTCCCTGCGTCAACGTTTTGAGGTTATCACCTCATCACAGGGCCGTAACTAGGAGTGTGCCAGTGGTGTCTTGCCCACAGCGCATATGCACTGTGGGTGCACCATCTGGCTGGACCACCTGTACGGCCTCCTGCCACTGCAGCACTGCCCTGTATGTAGTGGTGTGTGCACAGCTCCTTCTGCTGCTGAGCGCACC